>NC_058089.1:34157460-34457460 GCF_014858855.1 Bufo gargarizans
ATGGTGTGCAGGAGGCTTTAGGGTACCTTCACAAGATTCAGATTTTTGTGTGGACAGAACGCATGTACTGTAATACAGTACCAGCAAAGTGTACGAGATTAGACGACTGTCACGTACACGCTGCGTTTTTCTTGGGTGTGGAAATGGCGTGCAGATTTTAAAATCTGCAGCCAATCAATTGATTTGGCGTTTCTCTTGTGCGGATTTTACCCTTGTGAATGGAAGGAAGAGATCTGCGGAACATCTGCATAAAATCCGCCCCAAAAATGTAATAAATAGTGCAGATTTATGTGCATTTGTGCCGTTTTGGTGCAAATTTCACGTGGATTTCTACATATAAATTTGCCCTGTGAGCAGCCACCCTTAGTGCATAGATTCACAGACAGAAGAGTTGTTCCAGAAATTTCCACAGCTGCTCCTGCAGAAATCCATGCACATGCTGCAGAAACAACCCATCACATGACCAGCGCAAAAGAGGTTCCTGCAACAAATCTGCCGCATGAGAAGAGCCCCCTGAGTCCCACCCTTCTGGCACAGGTCCAACCACTGCGTTTGGAAAGACATCTATTGTGGTCTAAGCTCTCCATGTACGAGTCTCTCCAACAGCCCAGCATGTCAGTGGTTTTACGGAACATTCCCATGTTCTGAGGTCAGTGAGGGGAGCTGGACAGCTGCGGAGAGGGCACGTCCGTCACTGAGACCTATAAAGGGTACTGCGACTGGAGCCAATCTAGAGGCCGCCGCGACTGGAGCCAATCTAGAGGCCGCCGCGACTGGAGCCAATCTAGAGGCCGCCGCGACTGGAGCCAATCTAGAGGCCGCCGCGACTGGAGCCAATCTAGAGGCCGCCGCGACTGGAGCCAATCTAGAGGCCGCCGCGACTGGAGCCAATCTAGAGGCCGCCGCGACTGGAGCCAATCTAGAGGCCGCCGCGACTGGAGCCAATCTAGAGGCCGCCGCGACTGGAGCCAACCTAGAGGCCGCCGCGACTGGAGCCAACATAGAGGCCGCCGCGACTGGACCCAACATAGAGGCCGCCGCGACTGGACCCAACATAGAGGCCGCCGCGACTGGACCCAACATAGAGGCCGCCGCGACTGGACCCAACATAGAGGCCGCCGCGACTGGACCCAACATAGAGGCCGCCGCGACTGGACCCAACATAGAGGCCGCCGCGACTGGACCCAACATAGAGGCCGCCGCGACTGGACCCAACATAGAGGCCGCTGTTATGGAGACTCCTATGGTGTACTATGTGGGACTGCTTGGGCTATAATTGCTGGGACCTATAGTACCACCAGAACTACACGAACACAGCAATAGCTTGCCAAGGCTGGACTAGGGCTGTCACCTACAACCAATGTCAGGTATGAAGTCATAATAGCAGCATGCAGTGACGTCACTAGTGCGTGTTATGTAAGCGTGGCTGGCTGGCAGAACCACCACAAACAGGGAAGGCACAGCGGTGATGTCACGGGAGGCACGTCACGCTGCAGAGTCTTACGTGTTTAACACTATAACGTCACTGACTCACCCTCCGGGGTTTCCTCACCGCATAGTTCGTCTGATCGGCCCTACACTGGCAATCCGCGTCCGGAAGCTTGGAACACAAGGAGATCTCCTTCCGGGTCGCAGCTGTGGGTGGTGACGTCAGGTCGGCCGCCGGGACCGCCTTTGCGTGACGTCGTCGCGCTTGGTGAGATTCCCTCGTTACCATGGAGACTGCGAGGCGTGAGGAGGGATCTGTCACCTCTGGGCTGCAGACAGAGGAAGTGGGGAGGGTGCGGGGCTCAGATGGCAGGAGATAATGTGTTGTGACTGTATGGAGTCATCAGGGGGCTACACCCCAACCATTATACCGGTACTGGTGATATTACCAGTGAAACCAGTGCGTATATCACTCTGCATTACTGGTAAGGAACTGAATAAGTCTCTGCTTCTGATGGCTGCCTGGGAACATCAACTAGTGGTCACTGAAACAGGATGTCAAGCGGTTACTAGGCAACGTGGACTTTACAAAATGTATTAGACTAATATTATTACAGGGGAGAGTCCGGGGCGTAACTACCATAGCGGCAGACCATGTGGCTGCTATGGGGCCCAAGACAAGAGGGGGCCCAGTCTGGATCATCCCCTCTTCTACTGGGGTGAAAACGTGGTCAGGACTCTACCCTCTAAAGAAAGAACTTTTAGCAAATGAAGCAGTGGGAAAATGGCGCAAGGGTCACTGAAAGGGGTTTAGGCGGGAACCCTTCTGTCCTGTGTGGGGGGCATGGTTAGATCCCTGCTGTGGGGCCTTTCTCTATGTACGCCACTGGGGAGTGTATATAAGTCACTGCCCCGCATAGCCCCCCGACAGGTTGGGCATTCGCACTGTCCCTCAATTCACCTCTATGGGACCTGCCAGAAATAGCCAAGTGATGGATCTCAGTAGCTCCTTTTCATATTCTCTGCCAGGACATATGGATGTTACTGAGGGGTTGTCCTCTGCTCATGACCTTCTCATTTGGCCAGAGAGAGAAGCAACTGACAAGTAGCATCTCTGATGGGCTGAGTCCATTCGAGTGTTAGTGCTGCTTCACACGAGCGAGTCCATTGTGGGAATCACGCTCCGTGTGCGATCCTCCGCTCTGGACTTGCAGGAGCGCACGGCATTATCATGATTTATAATGCTGTGTGACTCTGCTTGACCTTATTGCTACAGAATCACAGTGACAGCTCTATGTCACTGTGATTCTGTGGAAAAAAGGCCATGCAGAGACACACAGCATTATAAATCATGATAATGCCGTGCGTTCCTGCAAGTCCAGAGCGGAGGATCGCACTCACACACGGAGCGTGATTCCCACAATGGACTCGCTCGTGTGAAACAGTCCTTACTCTAACGTTACCTCCCAAAAAATTTGGAGCCTGACTCCTTTAAAGGCGACCTCACCATTAAAGGGAACCTGTCACTGGGATTTTGTGTATAGAGCTGAGGACATGGTCGCTAGCACATCCGCAATACCCAGTCCCCATAGCTCTGTGTGCTTTTGTTGTGTATAAAAACGATTTTATACATATGCAAAGTAACCTGAGACGAGTCCTGTCCCTGACTCATCTCACATACAGGACTCATCTCAGGTTAATCAAATAGTTTTTTTTTCCAAAATAAAAGCACACAGAGCTATGGGGACTGGGTATTGCGGATGTGCTAGCAGCCATCTAGCAACTCATGTCCTCAGCTCTATACAAAAAATCCAGGTGACAGGTTCCCATTAAAGGGGTTCTGCAGTTTGTTTTAACTGATGATCTATCCTCTGGATAGATCATCAGCATCTGATTGGCGGAGCTTAGCCCCGCCCAGGCCAGTTGATACTAGTCGTGATGTCACTGGGCCAGCGGTAAACAGTGAGAAGGCTGCGGCGATGCTGTCTTCTCAAAAAGCTGATCGGCAGGGGTCCCGGGTGTCGGACCCCCCCCCCCCCCCTGATCAGATGCTGATGATCTATCCAGAGGACAGATCATCAGTTTAAACAAAGTGCAGAACCCCTTTAAGTTTTTATGCAGCTGGACTTCGGGGAACGTACAGAGAACATAGACTATATACGGTACGTACTGTAATCTGCATACCTCAGTTGGACACGATGGGATCTGGAGGTCTGTGTAAACAACATTTTTGCAGGACAGGTTGTACTTTCTAATGGCACCATTTAGGATTCCATACTTGTAGTGGGAAGCTGGAAAAAAAATTCAAGTGGGGTGGAATTGGGAAAAAAAAATCAGTTTTAATGGCATTTCCTATGTGACAAAACAGGTTCTCTGGGTTAATACAATTGCAACAGTACCACATTGGTATAGTTTTTATTGTGTTTTAATACTGGGGGGAAAAAATTGGGTTACATATATAATAATTTTTTTCTTTTGTCATATTCTGACCCCCATAACTTTTTATATTCGTATCTAAGGAGCTCCATTTTGGAGGATGTAGGACTTTTTTATTTTTTTTACTCTGTTACACCGTTTGCCGTATGGGATAATTATTTGTATATTTTAGTAGCACAGGAGTTTTTGGACACAGAGATGCCTATGATGTTTTTGTTAATTGTTTATTTTTGTTTTAATTTTAAGGAAAGTGGGTGATTTGAACTTTTTTTTATATTTTGAAAAACGAATTTTTACTCTTTTTTTATTTGCAGGCCTCTATTGGAATATACCAGTCTCAAGCAGGCTCTGGCCTATCACTGCAATGTAATAGCATCCCCGATGTCAGCCAGGGAAAGCTCTTACCAGCGCAGGAGCATGCGGCTCCCACATTTTCACCACTCAGATGCTGTGGTGAATTTTGACCATGGCATCAGATATGTTAAAGGATAACTGTCATATTTTCATTAAAAAAAAATCTATTTCAGCATATGTTACTGCTGCAGCAGCATTATGCATAAAGCAATCTTTAGTTTCTTCACTTACCACTGTTTTCCTTGAGTTTTCCCCTTAGTTACGGCTGTTTTGAATCCTACATTATGAGGATCTAGACAAGATGGCTCCTCTGGCAGTTCTCTGAGGCCAAAACTGCCTTCCCTCAGGTCACATACAAAAATGCTATATCCAGCAGCTCCCTGCCAGCCAATCAGATTGGATTACTGAGAGACACGCCTCCTCACTCTGAAGCCTAATGCAGGCCTGCAGTGTGAAGGACCGCCCCTCCGTCTTCTCAGCCGGAGACATACAAGCCATAGCAACGTTTTTTTAAGGGAGCAGTGGAAAGGGACAGGGGGCATTAATGAATCTTTTGACAATCATTGACAGACTAACTCCGGTATACATGCCTAGCTCTAATAAACCAGCAAATAAAATAAAAAATATGACAGTTACCCTTTAAAGGTCTGTGATCAGCGTTAGGGCTCATGCACATGACAGTTGTTGTTTTGCGGTCCGTTTTTAACGGATCCGTCTTTCCGTATCTGAGTTTTTTTTTCTCTTATTTTAAGGCTGGGTTCAGACCTGAGCGTTTTACAGCGCGTTCCTACGCGCTGTAAAACGCTCAACAGGCAAGAACCAATGATTCCCTATGGGAATGGTTCTCACCTGAGCGTTTTACGCTGTAAAATGCCCGACGCCCCAAGAAGTACAGGAGCTTCTTTGGGGCGTTTTGTCGCGCGTTCCCGTACATAGATTTCCAGGAACGCGCGACAATGGGCGTTCGCTTGCACAGGAGCCGGGTATGTCAGACGCCCGTAGAATCGCGCATACAGAGCGCTCCATCCAGTACGCTCAGGTGTGAACCCAGCGTTAGTCCTCTTCCGTTCCGTTATTCCACAAAACATATCCGTATAGTTTCCGTATGCAATCTGTTTTTTGTGGATCGGAAACGGAAACAGTAACTCATTAATCACCAAACACATGAGCAATATGGGCTGGGCATAGCATTTCTACAGTATGGATCCGCAAAATACGAATGCCATACGGAACGTAAAACACATACGGTCGTGTGCATGTAGCCTTATTGTTCGCAAATCACGGTCCAAGGCCCCATTCAAGTCAATGGGTCCGCAAAAAATATACAGAACGCACACAGAACACATCCCTATGTCATCCATATTTCAGCCGTATTTTGCAGATCCATTTTGTAGAAATGCTATGCCCAGCCCATATTGCTCATGTGTTTGGTGATTAATAAGTTACTGTTTCCGTTTCCAATACGCAAAAAACAGATCGCATACGGATATGTTTTGTGGAATAACGGAACAGAAGAGGACTTAAATCAGAGAAAAAAAACTGACAAGTCTGTGATATAATTAAAAATGCAGAGCCAAGGAATATCAGGCACTGGAAGTGGCAGGAGAAGGCCTGCAGGCATCTGCTGGCGAGGTCATGTTTTGTGCACGGAGAACAAAGGCTATGATAAAGTCCTTCACCTCCTTAGACAACGTGCCATCAATATACGTTCTAGTGACTTGCTAATGCTGGAATTACTAGCCACCTTTGAGCTGTGTGACCTTACTGAAGAGTCCTTCTTTGTTGCTTGGGCGGAAAGGTTTTACCTGGAGGAATCTCATGCAGATTCTTGTGAACAGGGTCAATTTTATATCCTGAGACTCTTAGGCTTTCACACGAGCGTGACAGATTTGGTCCGGATGCGTTCAGGGTGCGTTCAGTTAAACTCGCACCATTTTGCAAGCAAGTTCAGTCAGTTTTGGCTGCAATTGCGTTTAGTTGTTCAGTTTTTTCCGCGCGGGTGCAATGCGTTTTGACGCTTTTTTCACGCGCGTGATAAAAAACTGAAGGTTTACAAACAACATCTCCTAGCAACCATCAGTGAAAAACGCATTGCATCCGCACTTGCTTGCAGATGCAATGCGTTATTAACGCAGCCCCATTCACTTCTATGGAGCCAGGGCTGCGTTAAAAACGCAGAATATAGAACATGCTGCGATTTTAAAGCATTGCAGAAGTGATGCATGAAAAAAAATGCTCATGTGCACAGCCCTATTGAAATGAATGGGTCAGGATTCAGTGCAGGTGCAATACGTTCACCTACTGCATTGCACCCGCGCGGAAATCTCGCCCGTGTGAACTCAGCCTTAGGCCTCTTTCACACGAGCGTGTCCGGATAAGGTCCGGATGCGTTGCGGCAAACCCCCGCGAGTAGGTACCTACCCAGTTGCAGTCAGTTTTGACTGCGATTGCGTTCCGTTGTTCAGTTTTTATCACGCGGGTGCAATGCGTTTTGCATGAGCGTGATAAAAAACTGAATGTGGTACCCAGACCCGAACTTCTTCACAGAAGTTCAGGTTTGGGTTCAAGGTTGTGTAGATTGTATTATTTCCCCTTATAACATGGTTATAAGGGAAAATAATAGCATTATGAATACAGAATGCATAGTACAATAGCGCTGGAGGGGTTGAAACATTTTTTTAACTCACCTTAATCCACTTGATTGCGCAGCCAGCATTCTGGCTTCTTCTTTGAGGAATAGGACCTTTGATGACGTCACTGCGCTCATCACATGGTCCATCACATGACCTTTTACCATGGTGATTGGTCATGTGACGGACCATGTGATGAACATAGTGACGTAGAGATGGCGGCTGCGCGAACAAGTGGATTAAGGTGAGTTATATTATTTTTTATTTAACCCCTGCAGCCCTATTTTACTTAGCATTCTGTAACTATGTTATAAGGGAAAATAATAATGATCGGGTCCCCATCCCGATCGTCTCCTAGCAACCATGCGTGAAAATCACACCGCATCCGCACTTGCTTGTGGATTCTTGCAATTTTCACGCAGCCCCATTCACTTCTATGGGGCCTGCGTTGCATGAGAAACGCACAAAATAGAGCTTGCTGCGATTTTCACGCAACGCACAAGTGATGCGTGAAAATCACCGCTCATGTGCACAGCCCCATAGAAATGAATGGGTCTGGATTAAGTGCGGGTCAATGCGTTCACCTCACGCATTGCACCCGCGCGGAAAACTCGTCCGTGTGAAAGGGGCCTTAGGCCTCTTTCATATGAGCGTGACGGATTAGGTCCAGGTGCGTTCAGGGAAACTCGCACCATTTTGCAAGCAAGTTTAGTCAGTTTTGTCTGCGATTGCATTGTTTTTTCCGCACAGGTGCAGTGCGTTTTGATGCGTTTTTCACACGCATAATAAAAAACTGAAAGTTTACAAACAACATCTCTTAGCAACCATCAGTGAAAAACGCATCGCACCCGCAGTTGCTTGCGGATGCAATGCGATTTTCACGCAGCCCGATTAACTTCTATGGGGCCAGGGCTGTGTGAAAAAAAAGCTGAATATAGAACATGCTGCGATTACGCAAAGCAGAAGAGATGCGTGAAAAACGCTCATGTACACAGACCCATTGAAATTAATGGGTCAGGATTCAGTGCGGGTGCAATGCGTTCACGTTACGCATAGCACCTGTGCGCAAAACTCACTCAATGTTGTTCACCATGACACGATAGCCGTGCATGCTGGTTGCCAGGGCATGTTGGTGCTTTCCTCCTTCTCCTGGTCCTTTCACTGTCTGGTGCTGGAGGGGTTAACTTCTTGGCTAGGTGTGTTGTGGGTGTGGCCTCATGGCTCTACATAATCTGGTGTTGTGAGTCTGTGGTCAGTAGTACTCCAGCCTTGGTGTGTGCTGGAGCTATGCTCCTGTCCTGGATATTCCATCCGTCCAGTGTGAGGGCCACCTAGTTAGACATCCTTATGTATTTTACCCTTCCTTCCCTTGTATATGTTTGGAGAGGGTTTATGTACTGGGTGTGTTATGTCTAGTGTTGTGTTCCATGTCTGGTCTGTTTGGTGTATTGTCCAGCATGGTTGCTAGACATTCCCCTGTCTGTCTGTGCCTTCGGTGAGAGGGCCCCTGGGTTCCCCGTAGGGGGAACCAATAGTCAGTGAGCATCTCTGCTTGGTGCCGCCATGCATTCAGTCCGCATAGGGGGCCAGATAGTCTTGGGGCTGGTGTTTCACCCTGTTGCTGCAGCAGGTAAGTGCTTGTTCCGGTGTGTTGTCGTATCACTGGGTTCTTACCTGCCGACCCAGTTGCTGCTCACTTTCTTCCCTTGCCCTTGCTGGTTGGCCTGTGAGACTCCTGTTCGTTCGTTTTCTGGAGGAACAGGTCATCTCTAGCTCCTAAACTTTATTTTAGGGATCATCAGGGCGACTCAGGGTCCAAGATTCCTGTGTATGAGCCCACCTACCATCTGGGTCTTCTCATACGGTTAGGAGTCAGGGCCAGGATTAGGGCGGCTTTAGGAGGTGACATTCTCCCTTTTTTCCCGGCATCCAGGCCTAACTGCTTCCCCATTTTCCTCTTCTATACGGTGGGGAGTTTTCCCCCCACACCCCACCGTGACATTAGGTTTTTCTCAGCATGACAGAAGTGAAGTACAAAGACCAAATTGCCTGGTGAGGACTCAGTCTAGCAGAGTTTGCAGATACAGGAAGTGTTTATGGTGGTATAAATAACTACAGGAGTAACTAGCTTCTTTCTGGACATGCTTTACTCTCCCTAAGCACCAGTTTATGGGTGAGTAACTTCTGATCACTAACGGCATCATTCTGATTGGCAGGACTGAAAGTCTTCTCGAAACCACAAAGCAAAAATGTACCAGAAACCAGAAATGCTGAAAGCTGCTCCATGTTCCACAAAGGAAGCGTCAACTTCGCCGCCTGTTTTCAGGAGTAAAAACCCTGTTTACGGCTGTCTTATTTTTTTAAGTCTCATTTACCAGCTGTTTTGGTGCTTGTTTTGAAGACATTTGTGCCTGTTGCGTCTTTTTTGAGCTTTAAGACTAATTCAGAAGTTTTCAAACTTTTGTGCCTATTCTCTGACCTCTTTATGTAGCTGCTCCTTATTTTGCGCCTGATTTAGTTGTAAAAACAGTCTCATTTCTACTCCAGGGCTGGCGTACTTTTCTCCCTCTGCTTTGAGTGGTGAGTTGCACCAAATGTCTACTTTCTTGGAAAGGTGTGCCTAATTTCAGTTCGCTTGCTCCACATTTTCATGCACATACTAATTAGACCAGTCTCAGTGAATATGACTCGGTCTTACAAGAAAACAACCACTAGAGGTCAGACTTAAACCCAAAAAGAAAAACCTGATTGTGAGGAATATGGATTCATATTTACTGTCAGCCATGTCCCCACACCAGCCATCAGCTGTTAGATAGCAGAGGTAGTGAACTCCACAGGAGGGCCCTGCTTCAAAGCCAGCAGATGGCCGAGGACCTCTAGCAGTCCATCAGTGTTTACAACTTTTTACACTTCCATTAAGCCAGCCAGGAACCCAGCTAATGGAACAGGAAAGACCTCTCTGCAGGGGCTCTAGTCCATTCCCCAGTTCAATTAAATCTAGCAGACAGCATGGAAGCGGCAGTTTATAAGGAATTATAAATTGCCCGGCCATCACAGACACAAACCGCATACATATTTGTGTCCCTGTGGCCACGATAAACAGGCCTGTGGTCATAGTCTGGCTGTGGGATGCCAGGGAAAGGAGATATACATATCTCCCCACAGAAACCCAATAACGGTACCATGCTTGGACTCTACTGGTAGCCGGAAACCAGGCAGGTCTGTTGGTCCCAGAACCATTTCCCTGTGACCTTCTGGTCTGGAGGTATGAACCCTAAAGGTTTTTGTGGGTCATTGAGCTGCCAGGATCAGCATGGAGGGGGGACCCTTCCCAGAGGCGGGAAGAGTAGGGGCCGGCTACAGTTTAAAAGGCTTGTGCCAGCAAGCGGGCGTGTCTTTTCTCTGAAAGGGGGTCACATTGTGTGATGTGTTTAGAGGGACCTGCAACCGTCTGACATCACTGCCACCGATGTGAATACAGCTCAGAACTCATAACAACACAAAGGACTCATATATCTGGTAAACTGACTTATTGTTTTGCTTAACCCTGTTATACCCTATTACCTGTGTTTGTAACCTCAGACCACTGTATATATTCTTAGTGTGTATAATGTAATTTTAAGCCCTTAAAGGGATTCTGTCACATTTTACCTCCTACAGTAAAACATAGCTACTTGTAGGTCTCCTTGAGCTGTATTAAATGATGCCCTTATTAACTAATAGTCTTGATTTATTTCTATATAAAATTGGTTTTAGTGATATGCTAATTACTTACATAAGGTGCCCAACGGGATGTCCTTTCTTAACTTGGTGCCCAGCCGCACCCCTCGGTCCGGTGCCCAGCGCCGCCTTCCTGAGTCCACCGCCGCCTCTAATATAATATATTCAAGAGTCGGCGCGCTGACATAATCCCTGAGCCTGTTTGAAATCCTGCGCGCACTACACACTGTAGTCTGCGCCCGTGCGGACTACAGGTAATGGCATCGTCGAGTGAAGTGCGCATGCCAAATCTGTGCAAAGATGTGGATTCATTGTCATTTTCAGTCGGGTAGTCACACGTTGTGATGGCAAAGGCAAAAACGAACGTGGTTGGGTTGTTGAACTGCATAAGCAGGGTCTCTCACAGCGCGCCATCGCTGCTGAGGTGGGACGCAGTAAGACAGTCATTTGGAATTTCTTAAATGATCCTGAGGGTTATGCAACAAAATAGTCAAGTGGAAGACCCAAAAAAATTTCATCAGCACTGAGCCGGAGGATCCAATTGGCTGTCCGTCAAGACACTGGACGATCCTCGACCCAAATTAAGGCCCTTACTGGTGCTGACTGCAGCCCCATAACCATCAGACGGCATCTGAGACTGAAGGGCTTCAAAAACAAAAAACGTCTTCAAAGACCTCGTCTCCTTGAACGCCACAGAACTGCTTGTTTGGACTTTGCAAGAGAGCACCAAACATGGGACATTCAAAGGTGGAAGAAAGTTTTATTCTCAGATGAGAAAAAAATGTAACCTTGATGGTCCTGATGGTTTCCAACGTTACTGGCATGACAAGCAGATCCCACCTGAGATGTTTTCTACGCGCCACAGTGGAGGGGGCGCCATAATGGTCTGGGGTGCTTCAGTGGAACAATGGAGCTTCAGGAAGTGCAGGGGCGTCAAACGGCCGCTGGCTATGTCCAGATGTTGCAGAGAGCATTCCTCATGACTGAGGGCCCTCGTCTGTGTGGTAACGACTGGGTTTTTTAACAGGACAACGCTACAGTACACAATGCCCGCAGGCAATGAACTTGCTCGTGTGAAACAGCCCTTAGGCTGGTTTCACACGGGCGTTGCGGAAAAATGTGCGGGTGCGTTGCGGAAACACCCGCGATTTTTCCGCGCGAGTGCAAAACATTGTCATGCGTTTTGCACTCGCGTGAGAAAAATCGCGCATGTTTGGTACCCAAACCCGAACTTCTTCAAAGAAGTTCGGGCTTGGGATTGATGTTCTGTAGATTCTATTATTTTCCCTTATAACATGGTTATAAGGGAAAATAATAGCATTCTGAATACAGAATGCTTAGTATAATAGCGCTGGAAGGGTTAAAAAAATAATAAAAACGTTAACTCACCTTATCCCCATGATCGTGTAGTTCCCGGTCGGTCTGTTCTTTAGCTGTGGGCTTGGGCTGAATGACCTTTGGTGATGTCAGATCACATGCTCCAATCACATGGTCCATCACCATGGTGATGGAGCATGTGATCTGACATCACCACAGGTCCTTTAGTCACAGCTAAAGAAGAGACCGACCGGGAACTAGGCGATCATGGGGATAAGGTGAGTTAACTTTTTTATTTTTTTTAACCCTCCCAGCACTATTATACTAAGCATTCTGTATTCAGAATGCTATTATTTTCCCTTATAACCATGTTATAAGGGAAAATAATACAGTGAATAGACTGTCACCTAGAACCCATGCGTGGAAATCGCACCGCATCCGCACTTGCTTGCGATTTTCACGCAACCCCATTCATTTCTATGGGACCTGCGTTACGTGAAAAACGCAGAATATAGAACATGCTGCGATTTTCACGCAACGCATAAGTGTTGCGTGAAAATCACCGCTCATGTGCACAGCCCCATAGAAATGAATGGGTCAGGATTCAGTGCGGGTGCAATGCGTTTAACTCACGCATCGCACCCGCACGGAAATCTCGCCCGTGTGAAAGGGGCCTTAGAGTGTATTTATAGGTCATGGTTGAGGCGCGATTAAAACCGTTTTAAAACTACACGTATACAAAGTATGGGGCACATTTATTAAGACCAGCGTTTTAGACGCCGTTCTTAATAAAGGCCCTGTGCTGGCGGTGCTTCCACAGAAATTATAAGGGGCTCAGGTGCTAGTTCTAAATGTAAGACCGCTTCCGAGCTGTCTTATATTTAGACCATTTTCTACGCCTAAAACAGGCGTAGAAAATGATGAATGAGACAGGCCTGCCGGCCGCCCCCTTCCCCGCCTATAATTTTAGACCTGGTGTGAGCAGGGCAAAGTCAGAGAAAGCGCAGCCCTCTGCGCCTGAAATATGGCTAATTTAGGCGTATTTCAGAATAGTAAATGACCCCTTATATGTACGCATTTAATGCCGTTGCCCGTAGTACGTAATATGTCAAATATGTTTCACCTGTAAAAATTGCAGCCACATAGAAAACTGTGGCAGATATGCATGCGTTTTTTAAGCCGTTTTTACCGCACCTCAACTATATGTGACTAACCCCTTCCTCTACATATGACACAGGTTCTGCAATTTTTTGTGTATCTGGGACTAAAAATCATGAGGTTTCTGTACAGGCAGTTACAGGAAGTCAGATTTTTACATCTAGACAAGCCTCGCTGTCATATCAGATTCCCTGCAGATAACGTGTTTATGATATTATACGGCAGGTTTATAGCAATATAATCGTATACTGGAATGCTAAAAATGTCACCTGTGTAAGAAATAAATGACCACGCCAGCTCTGTACGTGCTCTCAGTCACTGCTGCCACACACACCCAGGGAGGACCAGCTTCCTGAATGCACCGTGACGCTTGCTTTCTTTTTAGTTTTATGCACACGACTGTGAATATGTTGCTGTTCGCAAATCTGCAAAGTACGGATGACTTTAATAGGTCCGTGGACTGCATTTTGCGGAACAGAATAGGACATGTTCTATAATTTGTGGAACAAACACACAGATGTGGACAGCACACTGCCACTCTATACAACTAGAAGGTTGCACGCAGCCGTAACACACTTGCATGTGCACTAGAAGTAAAGCTGCAGACAGAGAGCGCCCCCTGTAGTGACTTAACCACTTCAACCCCGCTAGCTAAAACCCCCTTAATGACCAGGCCACTTTTTACACTTCGGCACTACACTACTTTCACCGTTTATCGCTCGGTCATGCAACTTACCACCCAAATGAATTTTACCTCCTTTTCTTCTCACTAATGGAGCTTTCATTTGGTGGTATTTCATTGCTGCTGACATTTTTACTTTTTTTGTTATTAATCAAAATGTAACGATTTTTTTGCAAAAAAATGACATTTTTCACTTTCAGCTGTAAAATTTTGCAAAAAAAACGACATCCATATATAAATTTTTCGCCAAATTTATTATTCTACATGTCTTTGACAAAAATTTTAATTTCCGCTTTTTGAAGCAGCTCTGACTTTCTGAGCATCTGTCATGTTTCCTGAGGTTCTACAATGCCCAAACAGTAGAAAACCCCCACAAATGACCCAATTTCGGAAAGTAGACACCCTAAGGTATTCGCTGATGGGCATAGTGAGTTCATAGAACTTTTTATTTTTTGTCACAAGTTAGCGGAAAATTATGATTTTTTTTTTTTTTCCTTACAAAGTCTCATATTCCACTAACTTGCGACAAAAAATTTAAAATTCTAGGAACTCGCTGTGCCCCTCACGGAATACCTTGGGGTGTCTTCTTTCCAAAATGGGGTCACTTGTGGCGTAGTTATACTGCCCTGGCAATTTAGGGGCCCATATGTGTGAGAAGTAGTTTGCAATCGAAATCTGTAAAAAATGACCGGTGAAATCCGAAAGGTGCCCTTTGGAATGTGTGCCCCTTTGCCCACCTTGGCTGCAAAAAAGTGTCACACATCTGGTATCGCCGTACTCAGGAGAAGTTGGGGAATGTGTTTTGGGGTGTCATTTTACATATACCCATGCTGGGTGAGAGAAATATCTCGGCAAATGACAACTTTTCCCATTTTTTTATACAAAGTTGGCATTTGACCAAGATATTTCTCTCACCCAGCATGGGTATATGTAAAATGACACCCCAAAACACATTGCCCAACTTCTCCTGAGTACGGCGATACCAGATGTGTGACACTTTTTTGCAGCCTAGATGCGCAAAGCGGCCCAAATTCCTTTTAGGAGGGCATTTTTAGACATTTGGATCCCAGACTTCTTCTCACGCTTTAGGGCCCCTAAAAAGCCAGGGCAGTATGTGACCCCACTTTGGAAAGAAGACACCCCAAGGTATTCAATGCGGGGCATGGCGAGTTCATAGAAATTTTTTTTTGTTGCATAAGTTAGCGGAAATTGATTTTTTTTTTTTGTTTTTTCTCACAAAGTCTCCCTTTCCGCTAACTTAGGACAAAAATTTCAATCTTTCATGGACTCAATATGCCCCTCACGGAATACCTTGGGGTGTCTTCTTTCCGAAATGGGGTCACATGTGGGGTATTTATACTGCCCTGGTTTTTTAGGGGCCCTAAAGCGTGAGAAGAAGTCTGGAATATAAATGTCTAAAAAATGTTACGCATTTGGATTCCGTGAGGGGTATGGTGCGTCCATGTGAGATTTTATTTTTTGGACACAAGTTAGTGGAATATGAGACTTTGTAAGAAAAAACAAACAAAAAAAAAATATTTCCGCTAACTTGGGCCAAAAAAATTTCTGAATGGAGCCTTACAGGGGGTGATCTATGACAGGGGGGTGATCAGGGAGTGTATATGGGGTGATCACCCCCCTGTCACTGATCACCCCTCTGAAAGGCTCCATTCAGACGTCCATATGATTTTTACGGATCCACGGATCGGATCCGCAAAACACATACGGACGTATGAATGGAGCCTTACAGGTGGGTGATCAATGACAAGGGGGTGATCACCCATATAGACTTCCTGATCACCCCCCTGTCATTGATCACCCCCCCTGTAAGGCTCCATTAAGACGTCCGTATGATTTTTACAGATCCACGGATACATGGATCGGATCCGCAAAACGCATACGGACGTCTGAATGGAGCCTTACAGGGGGGTGATCAATGACGGGGTGATCAGGGAGTGTATATGAGGTGATCACCCCCCTGTCATTGATCACCCCCCTGTAAGGCTCCATTCAGACATCCGTATGTGTTTTGCGGATCCGATCCATGTATCCGTGGATCCGTAAAAATCATACGGACGTATGGATGGAGCCTTACAGGGGGGTGATCAATGACAGGGAAGTGATCAGGAAGTCTATATGCGTGATCACCCCCTTGTCATTGATCACCCCCCTGTAAGGCTCCATTCAGACGTCCGTATGTGTTTTGCAGATCCGATCCATGTATCCGTAAAAATCATACGGACGTCTGAATGGAGCCTTACAGGGGGGTGATCAATGACAGGGAAGTGATCAGGAAGTCTATATGCGTGATCACCCCCGTGTCATTGATCACCCCCCTGTAAAGCTCCATTCAGCCGTCCGTATGTGTTTTGCGGATCCGATCCATGTATCCGTAAAAATCATACGGACGTCTGAATGGAGCCTTACAGGGGGGTGATCAATGACAGGGGGGTGATCGGGAAGTCTATATGGGTGATCACCCCCTTGTCATTGATCACCCCCCTGTAAGGCTTCATTCAGACGTCCGTATGCGTTTTGCGGATCCGATCCATGTATCAGTGGATCCGTAAAAATAATACGGACGTCTGAACGGAGCCTGACGGGGGTGATCAATGACAGGGGGGTGATCAGGGAGTCTGTATGGGGTGATCAGGGGTGATCAGTGGTTCATAAAGGGTTAATAAGTGACAGGGGGGGGTGTAGTGTAGTGTAGTGTTTTGTGGTACTTTACTGAGCTACCTGTGTCCTCTGGTGGTCGATCCAAACAAAAGGGACCACCAGAGGACCAGGTAGCAGGTATATTAGACGCTGTTATCAAAACAGCGTCTAATATACCTGTTAGGGGTTAAAAAAAAAACATCTCCAGCCTGCCAGCGAACGATCACCGCTGGCAGGCTGGAGATCCACTCTCTTACCTTCTGTTCCTGTGAGCGCGCGCGCGTTCACAGGAAATCTCGGCTCTCGCGGGAGGACGCGTATATGCGTCCACCCAGAAGAGCAGGGCCGCCGGCAGGACGCAATCCTGCGTACGGCGGTCCTGGAGCGGTTAAAGGGAACCTGTCACCTGGATTTTTGGTATAGAGCTGAGGACATGGGTTGCTAGATGGCCACTAGCACATCCGCAATACCCAGTCCCCATAGCTCTGTGTGCTTTTATTGTGTTTAAAAAACGATTTGATACATATGCAAATTACCATAAAAGAGTCATATCTTACTTGTGTGACCAGAGAAGAGTCATATTTTCAAGCTCTGACTCATCTCAGGTTAATTTGCATATGTATCAAATCGGTTTTTATACACTATAAAAGCACACAGAGCTATGGCGACTGGGTATTGCGGATGTGCTAGTGGCCATCTAGCAACCCATGTCCTCAGCTCTATACCCAAAATCCCGGTGACACGTTCCCTTTAAAGCATCACACATTACACTAATCAATGCACATGTTTATCTAGGCCTGCCAAGAGAGCAATAGAGCGGGCATATGGTCACCCCAATTCTACACCTATTTTCATCATGAGCATTACCCTTCTGATAACATCTTCCCCTCAGAGCAGCAGAAAACTGATAATGGATTACTTATCTACATAGGAGTTCTTATCTGTTGCATTGACTGGAGGATATTTATATAAAGGGTTTTCCAAGATTTAATACAGATGACCTATCCTCAGGATAGGTCATCAGTATCTGATCGGTGGGGGTCCGACACCCTGGATCCCCATCCATCGGCTATTTTGAGAAGGTACCGTTGCTCCTGTGAGCACCAAGGCCTTCTCTCTGCTTTCCCTCGGCCGAGAGACGACACGTTCATCGGTCACGTGGCCTAGGAGCAGCTCAATCTCATTCAAGTGAATGGGGCTGAGCTGCAATACCAAGCACAACCTCTATACAATGTACAGCGCTGTGCTGAGAGAAGGCAGCGGCGCTCATGGGAGTCGGACCCCCATTGATCAGATACTGATGACCTATCCAGAGGATAGGTCATCAGTAAAAAAATAAATCTCGGAAACCCACTTTAATTTTCAATGGTCAAAGTAATTCAGAGATGAAAAACAGCCAAATATTCTAAATTGTTTTTATGAATATTGAGTTTGATAAAAAAAATATTCCCTTCCCGTGTTGTCACATCCTCTAAGGACCTATGTGAGAAATTTGCCCTCTTCTTCACAGACAAAGTCTCATCTATTCGGTCTGCTATCAAACCTACAACACCGAAAACCTATGCAGAGCCTCGTAATGGATGCCACAACAACCTACTGCCATGGTCTGACTTTAAGGTAATTACCGAAGAAGCAATCTCAAACATCCTTCTAAACCTTCACCAGACTACCTGCGACCTGGACACTGGCCCCACACAGTTCATGTTGAAATGCCCTGATCTGTTCATGCCAGCATTCCATAAGATAGTCAACTGCTCCTTGCAAGCCGGGAAGTCTCCTACCTGTCTGAAAGAAGCAATCATCAGGCCACTACTCAAGAAACCATCCCTAGATCCGGATATTCTGAGCAACTACAGAAAAGTTATTGAGAAGGCTGCATATCTCCAACTTAAAGCTAGGCTCTCAATGAACAACATCTTTGACCCCCTACAATCCGGCTTCAAGAAGCACCACAGCTGTGAAACAGCTCTTGTCCGGATTTGCAAGGACCTGCTCATGGCCAGAGACAGAGGAGAGTGTTCCATCCTGGTGGTACTGCTTGATCTCTCAGTGGCTTTTGATACAATTGATCATGAAATCTTGCTCAACAGACTGCAAGAGTACTGTGGCATTGATGGTTTAGTCCTCCAATGGTTCTCCTTCCTGGCTGGCAGAACTCAAAGGGTAGCCTTGGGGCCTTTCCAGTCCAACCCTGTACCACTAAAATATGGTGTGCCCCAGGGCTCAATCCTATCCCCTTTGTTGTTTACCATATACATGCTGCCACTCGGAAAAAACACGGTCTAACATACCACTGCTATGCTGATGACCCCCAGCTATATATCTGTCATTCAAACCCGATATGACAGACCCAATCCCAAAAATAAACACTTGCTTAGCCGAGCTTCAGGAGTGGATGAATGGAAACTGGCTTAAACTAAATTCTGACAAAACAGAGGTTCTTGTCATCGGAGGCTAGCGCCTAACCGCAAAACAGCTCCAGACACAGTCAACACCACTGAGGGTAGGGAACTCAGACCTTACTAGCGCCAACACCGCGCGCAGCTTGGGTTTCCTGATGGATAAGGAGTTAAACCTCAGGAACCAAATTTCAGCTGTGGTGAAACACTCTTTTTTTCACCTAAGGAATATTGCAAAAATTAAGCACCTCATTCCTTCAGAAGATCTTCCAACCCTACTCTAGTTGTGATAGGTGTTATCCAATAGTAAGGACTGTTTCACATGAGCGAGTCCATTGCGGGAATCACGCTCTGTGTGTGACCATGATCCTCCGTTCTGGACTTGCAGGAGCGCACGGCATTAAACTGATTTATAATGCTGTGTGTCTCTGCTTGACCTTATTTTTACAGAATCACAGTGACATAAAGCTGTCAGTATGATCCTATAAAAGTAAGGTTTAGCAGAGTCACACAGCATTATAAATCGGTATAATGCCGTGCGCTCCTGCAAGTCCAGAACGGAGGATCATGGTCACACACAGAGCGTGATTCCCGCAATGGACTCGCTCGTGTGAAGCGGCTCTATTCTGTAATCGTACTGACCCAGAGAATGAAGGAAACAGGTCAGTTTTACCACAAAGAGAATGCCTTAAAAACAAAACCCATAAAACGATGGCGCAATTGCGTTTTTTTCCACTTTCACCCATTTTTCTTTTTTTTTTTACAGCCACCGACTACATCGTATGCAATATTAAATGGTGCCAGGAGAAACTGCAACTTAGGGCTTGTTAACACGAACGTGCCGTATTTTGCGGAACGGACGACCCTTTATAGAAATGCCTATTTTTGTCCGCCAAACGGACAAGAATAGGACCAGAATCATAATTTTTGCGGGGCCACGGAACAGAGCATCAGATGCGTTTTTTGCGGCCCCTTTAAAGTGAATAGGTCAGCACCCAAGCCGCAAAAAATGCGGCTCGAATGCGGAACCAAACCACGATCGGGTGAATGAGCCCTCATATGGCTAGGTAAATGGAAAAATAAAAAAGTTATGATGCTGGGAAGGCTGGGATAAAAAACTAAAATGCTAAATTGCTGCACCATGAACAGCATTTGTGCTGATTAATCTTTATTCTGTTTTTCTGACTTGTTAAAGGGCTTCTGTCACCCCCCAAAACTCATTTTTCATTTTTGGGCATATTAAAATCCTTATTGGACAACTATTCCCTATATAGGGCTCTTACCTTGTTCTGTGGCTTAGTTTCACTAAAAAGCGATCTTTTAAAATATGCAAATGACTTCACTACCAGCAAGTAGGGGGTCTACTTGCTGGTAGCCGCCGCATCCTCCTTTTATAAAAAAAACGCTCCCTCCTCCTGCTGATTGACAGGGCCAGCGAGCGCTCTCCTCCTCTGACTGGCCCTGTCTGCAATTCAAATCCCGTGCCTGCACCTCATTCGGCGCAGGCGCTCTGAGAGAAGGACGCTCGCTTCCTCAGTGCGCCTGCGCCGATGACGTCTTCTCTTTGGGGTTTAGAGGAAGGTCTGCAGTGCACACTAATAACATACAGAGAAAATCACATGTGAATAGTCCCTGAATGCTATAATTCTGCCTGCAAGAGGCCACCACTAGGGGGAGCTAACTGCACATGGACGGATATACGGCAGCAGACGCTCTCTGCTGGGGCCCCCTTTATTATACAGGGGGCTTCTCCCACTATGGGGTCTCTATCTCTGTCAGGACAAATGGTTTCCTCACAGAGACACTTCCACACACACTGAGGTCGACACCAATGCGCTCACAGCGCTTGAATTTATTTTCTAGTTTCCCCGCTGCTTTAAGACACCACCCCCTTCCCCTAAAGCCACGCCCACCATCGTCAGGCAGCTACTGGGGTACGTGCGCATTGACACAGTGCTCATGGCAAAACATTCCTAACCTCTGGTTTGGAAAATCCCACCAAGCTGAAGGAGGACTTTATTTCCAGCTCTCCCACAATTACACACGAGGAAGCACTCTGTGTGGCATTGAAAAGCCGCAGCGGCTGAGGTTGTGTGAAACCAACCCGTATCTGCGCACGTCAAAGTCGTACGTGGAAGATTCTTTAATCGACTTATATCGAGACTCGGCAGGTTCCACCTCTGGGTGGGGTGTCAGTTGGTACACTCCTTAAAGGACGACGTGCAGAATTGAACGCACCGCACCCCTACCAGCAAGCTGGGCGTAGACCGAGCGAGTGTGACACGCCTACTTCTACTCTCATTGGTTAAGCTTCAGCAGCGGGCGGGGAAAATCGGAGCGACACTGAAATGTGATTGGCTAGTCAGCTGTAGACTCAGAAGGGCGGATGAAGCTGTTGCGGGTGGCAGGTGGTGTGGGCAGGGCTGGTCCAGCTGTAACTTACAGGCTGTTTGATTCATCCCAGGCAGGGAAAGTTTTAGGCTGAATTCTACTGTAA
Organism: Bufo gargarizans; assembly: GCF_014858855.1. Classification (NCBI taxonomy): domain Eukaryota; kingdom Metazoa; phylum Chordata; class Amphibia; order Anura; family Bufonidae; genus Bufo; species Bufo gargarizans. Next base: position 34,178,740 of record NC_058089.1, read on the forward strand.
TAATGTGAATGGACATGCGGTGTAATGGAAGTGCGTGCGGCACAGGAGGGACCGAGGGAGGTGAGTGCTTCCAATTCTCATTCCATTGGCTTTTATCTCATGGTACAGTTTATATCTGCTCCATAGTCATGTCTGCCCCACATCTATCTATCTATCTATCTGCCCCTCTATCTATCTATCTATCTGCCCCTCTATCTATCTATCTGCCCCTCTATCTATCTATCTGCCCCTCTATCTATCTATCTGCCCCTCTATCTATCTATCTGCCCCTCTATCTATCTATCTGCCCCTCTATCTATCTATTTGCCCCTCTATCTATCTATCTGCCCCTCTATCTATCTGCCCCTCTATCTATCTATCTGCCCCTCTATCTATCTATCTGCCCCTCTATCTATCTATCTGCCCCTCTATCTATCTATCTGCCCCTCTTTCTATCTATCTGCCCCTCTATCTATCTATCTGCCCCTCTATCTATCTATCTGCCCCTCTATCTATCTATCTATCTATCTGCCCCTCTATCTATCTATCTGCCCCTCTATCTATCTATCTGCCCCTCTATCTATCTGCCCCTCTATCTATCTATCTGCCCCTCTATCTATCTATCTATCTGCCCCTCTATCTATCTATCTGCCCCTCTATCTATCTATCTGCCCCTCTATCTATCTATCTGCCCCTCTATCTATCTATCTGCCCCTCTATCTATCTATCTGCCCCTCTATCTATCTATCTGCCCCTCTATCTATCTATCTGCCCCTCTATCTATCTATCTGCCCCTCTATCTATCTGCCCCTCTATCTATCTATCTGCCCCTCTATCTATCTATCTGCCCCTCTATCTATCTATCTATCTATCTATCTGCCCCTCTATCTATCTATCTATCTGCCCCTCTATCTATCTATCTATCTGCCCCTCTATCTATCTATCTATCTGCCCCTCTATCTATCTATCTATCTGCCCCTCTATCTATCTATCTATCTATCTATCTGCCCCTCTATCTATCTATCTGCCTATCTGCCCCGGCCATATCTATCTATCTATCTGCCTATCTGCCCCGGCCATATCTATCTATCTATCTACCTATCTGCCTCGGCCATATCTATCTATCTATCTATCTATCTGCCCCGGCCATATCTATCTATCTATCTGCCCCGGCCATATCTATCTATCTATCTATCTATCTGCCCCGGCCATATCTATCTATCTATCTATCTGCCCCGGCCATATCTATCTATCTATCTATCTGCCCCGGCCATATCTATCTATCTATCTGCCCCGGCCATATCTATCTATCTATCTGCCCCGGCCATATCTATCTATCTATCTATCTATCTGCCCCCATATCTATCTATCTGCCCCCATATCTATCTATCTGCCCCCATATCTATCTATCTATCTGCCCCCATATCTATCTATCTGACCCCATATCTATCTATCTGCCCCCATATCTATCTATCTGCCCCCATATCTATCTATCTGCCCCCATATCTATCTATCTGCCCCCATATCTATCTATCTGCCCCCATATCTATCTATCTATCTGCCCCCATATCTATCTATCTATCTAGGTGCTTGCTCTCCTCTGTTTTCTAGGAAGCCATTGCATCACGTACAAAGGGTTAAAAAGAGCACACCGCTCACCCATAGGAGGCCATAATTATGGCGCAAGTTGAAGCAAACTTTTTTTGTACCTGATTTAATTAGGAAAGCAAAATGCAATAAATCCTCCAGTGTTCTGCACCTTCTCACACACACACACTCACAATCCCATTTCCCAAATATAAAGCATTACTGAGAATAACTAGATTTGATCGCAGAGCTGACACTGATTGGTCTCTCAGTCCAGTCCTATAGACACCAGTTGGAAGCAGAGCACTGCCATGTCTATAGATTGCCTGGCGTACGTGTCAGAGGAATGTGGGGCGTCTGCACATATCATCTGGCGGTGGAATGGCTATATATACACATAGAGCCCTGCTGCGTGCCATTGACTATATGAGGAGAGCACATAGTGATAACCCGCCCTGATGTACCATTTAGGATTACATAATGCCACTTATGTAAGATCCCTAAGGCCTGGTGTGTGCTCAGTACTAGGCTCAGCGTCGCAATGGAAGTTGATTGGACTACGACTACCGGCGCAGAGCGTGGCCCACCAAAGTCAATGGTGATGAGATGTGGACGACTGTAAACCTCCCAGTTCTGGATTTTGACTCCCTTTACAGCTTGTGCCATAAGTGTCCTATTTCAAGCAGTTTCCCAGTAGGTTAAGCCCCGGAGTCAGGTACTCGCAGCAATTAAAGTGTCCGGCCCAATAAAACACAATATTGTCCTAGGGTGTGGACCAGGTATGACTAAATGGCTGTTCTTCAACATGAACCCTACATCCAGTTTTCTCACAGTAGGATGAAACGCGGCAATATGTCGGTGTGGACCCCTGCATACGATATCTTCAGCGCAATTGCAGTAAGTATGGGGTGGGAGATCATGGCACCGCATGAACGTGTGTGATGTCAGCCACCCCTATTGATTTATATTAGAGTTCCAAACCGCGGATCCGCAAAAATACGGATATGGCTTGTGTGCATTACGCATTTTCCATTTTTTATGGACCCATAGAAATGAATGGGTCCGTGTGCGATCCATAAAAAAAAAAAAAAAAAAAAAAAAAAAAAGCGGATGAGACACGTCCCCAAACATTGGTCTTGTGTATGAGGCCTTACACTGAGTCCCGTCAGGTGATAGCTTGCTCTGTAGCCCCTATCTTTGAATTCCTGACAGCTCGTAAACATTAATTTAAGCCCCAATCTAATCCATTTCATAAGAGTTTAGCTATAATGGGTGTTTATGAGCCGTCAGGAGTTCATACCGCCGTCATCTGACCGGGCCAATGTGTAACAGAAAGTGACAGTCTACTAATAGAAACGTAAGCCTGTAGCACAGGGATGCTCAACCTGCGGCCCTCCAGCTGTTGTAAAACTACAACTCCCACCATGCCTGGCTGTAGGCTGTCCGAGAGTCCTGGGAGTTGTAGTTTTGCAACAGCTGGAGGGCCGCAGGTTGAGCTTGCCTGCTGTAGCACAAAAAACTGCTGCAAAAGTTTAATAAAGATCAATTGAATAGGTGATTTTTAGCCCAAAATGAGTAAAATGCAATTATAAAAAAAAATTGCCCCCAGAGGTGTTTATACCTGAAGGGGAATCTGGGACCCTTAGCCTACCAGGGATGGGGGACGTCGTCTTCCCTGATGGCCTTTTTTCGGTACTTGATGACGCTATCTCAAAGTTGAGGTGGACCTCCGCACATGTCGATATTTGATTCTTGAGTTTGTTCTTTGTATTAATACTCTTATTATCCTTACTGTCATTGTCTTGACATTTAATTGCTTTTGGGTACAACTGTGTTTCTGTAGTGCCCTTTTCTTTCTGAGAGTAGGAAGAAAAAAACAACCACAAAAATGTGTTTGAAAAAAATAAAATAAACGGGTGAAACCGTGGAGCCCTGATTGAGCATGTGCATGACCTTTTGGACTGCCGGTGATGGACAAGTACAGTGCTCAGTTATATCTGACAGTGCCATAGAGGTGAATGTGGTGTGCATGCTCAACCAGTGCTCCATTCAGTGGGGGCATGAGTCTCCCAGTCTTGTGACTGGTGAGAGTCTGACCACTTGGACCCCACTAATCTAACAGTTATCCAGTGGATAGAGAATAGCTTCTTTAGATCCTTATGTTTGAAATGTTGTTCTATGAGATACATGGGCCCAGATTTACTCATTCTAGAGACTATGTAAGGTTAGCCATGCCGTCTAGACGTGCACCAGATTCATCACAGGCTCAGGCTGGATGAGACTGATTTATATGGCAGAATTTTGGCATAAAATGGCACATATAAGGCCTGCCCCTTTCACATACATCTCTGCCCCCTTTCAGTTGAGCCCTGCCCCTGCAGAGCCTATCTTTATAAACTTTTTATAATTTTTTATTTTTTTGTCCTTTTTGTGGGGAGTTGCTGTTAGTCAAGACAGCCTTGGGTTGGAGAAAGGGACCAGTGGCCGACACGACTGGTACAACCAAAGGCGAGCGCACTTTTTTATGTTATGAAAATGGTTAGTTTTAAGGCCATAAATATAAAGGGGTTATCTGAGATACCCTTCGATCACGTGTCGTCCATTATTGGGCATGTGATCCTAGCCTGGGTCACACTTGCGCTGCAGGTTCTAAACCCAGGCTGGGATCGCATGCCCAATAATGGACGACACGTGATCCTGGAAGTGGCCGCCAAGTGGGATTGCGGCGCATCTCGGTTACCCCCTTTAAGGGGTTAGTCTCTTTTTGCTCCATGTTCATTTATATATTCATAATTTTATTTTTATTTTTTCTCAGTGGCAGGTACCATCAGAATATCATTAGAAAATGTTTTGCTTATTATAACCTCATATTAGTATGTTTATCTATTATTGCAGACATCTTTTTGTGACGACTGTGACATCCGTTCTTGAAGAATCTGCCTTGGGACTCGAGACCTTCTGCATCACTCTGTGTCCAGACGCAGGTGAGCCACTGACTAACGCACGTTGCGCTACTGCATAAATGCCACTGTGCGTGTGACAGCGGCTAACCAGCCTCTTGGGATGACCCTACCGCTCCTTGTCCTTACTGCGCAGTTTACACGTTCTGCATTTCTGCCTTATATAGTAACCCGGCATGCTCGGCTGTTTCTATACCTTGGCCACCCTTTTTTTTTTTTTTTTTTTTTTTTTCGTTTATGTTCCGTATACGGAACTATTCATTTCAATGGATCCGCAAAAAAAAAACCGAAGGTACTCTGTATGCATTCCGTTTCCGTTCAAATAGAACATGTTCTATTATTGCCCGCAAATCACGTTACGTGGCTCCATTCAAGTCTATGGGTCCGCAAAAAAAAACTTAATGCATATGGAATGTATCCGTTCCATTTTTGCGGAACCATCTATTGAAAATTTTATCTGCAGCCCAATTTTTTTATGTACTCACTGTTTAAACATTATTGTATGCTTCCGTTTGCAATCCGCAAAAAAACGATCACAAACGGAAACCAAACGGAAAAATGGAACGGCAAAACGGAACGGAAGCAGAAACACTACCGAAAAAAAACCGGAAAAAAAGGATCTGTGAAAAACGGACCGCAAAATACTGAAAGCCATACGGTCGTGTGCAGGAGGCCTAAGGCTCCATCCATTCACACAACTTTTTTTTCTATCCATGAATTTCATGTTTTTGCAAAAAAAATTGGGTAGCAGTTTATTCATTCACACATTAAGGCCTCTTGCACACGGCCGTTGTTCTGGTCTGTATCCGAGCCGCCGTTTTGGCGGCTCGGATGCGGACCCATTCACTTTAATGGGGCCGCAAAAGATGCGGACAGCACTCGGTTGCTCCGTTCCGTGGCCCCGCCAAAAAAAATTGTTATATTTGGGAAGTTATATGTAAAGGCTGTCCGTGCCGTTCCACAAATTGCGGAACGCACACGGCCCCCATCCGTGTATTGCAGATCCGCGATTTGCGGGCTGCAAAACGCACCACGGTCGTGTGCATGCGGCCTAAATTTGTTGTTCACCCTGGGGACCTTTTCTGCAACCCCTCTAGCATGGCCAGATCCACGGTGGTAATCATACTTACCCGAACCCCGCCGCTAGGTTCCGGCTCCATTGCTCCTCCTTAGGTCCTGGGACTCCTCACATCAACCTGAATCGTGAGGCCACTGCAGCCATTTTAGTCCTAGTGGCGACGTGTGGTGGGTGACCTGTTATCTCTACAGCCAATCAAACCGGATATTGACGTGATGAGAGTTGGGACCTGCAGAGCCGAAGGGGGAGCAATGGAGTCGGATCCAGGCGGTGCAGGTCAGGTAAACGATTACCACCGCAGGTCCGGCCACGCTAGTGGGGGGTCTGTAGAAAAGGTCTCCAGGGATGAATCATGCCTTTTAAACCTTCAAATTCAACCTGAATCTACCTCTTTTATTGTCTTATGTACTTTAATCCCTTTTGCATTTTATATATATATATATATATATAGTGCCCCCAAAAATCTTCATGTTATATGGATGCCAAATATGTCTATTATTTGTATCTTGGAGCAAATATTTAATAAAGTTTATTGTGAACTAATTTTGTCTTTTTTTTTTTTTTTAAAGCTATATATTTTAAATTTTCTGTTTTTAGCTAAAGAAATACATTTAGTATTTTAAAGGATATGGACATCTTTGTAAAAAAAATAAAAAAAAGGCAGAAGACCCCCGCCCTTTCAGGATGGCAGAGTGTTAGCTGTAAAGTACAGCTGACTCTCTGCTGGAAACATCCGACATCGTTGCTGGCATCAGTCGGCCGTTTAACCTCTTCTATGCAGCGGTCCTTAGGGACTTCTGTATGGAGGGGCCCGGTGCTTGAAGGGTAAACTGAGGGAGGGAGCTTGGCAGTGTCCTTAATGTTACCATGGCAACCGGACACCTTCACAGGCATTCGGCTTGCTAGAGTATATCAAAGCCTGCTAAAGGCAGGAGCCTGATCATGCCAAGTGTAAATTCACAATACACTGCAGTACACTATATATGTAAATAAATAAGAACAAAAACAAATTTCCTATAGCCACACATAATCGGTTAAAAATGTAAAAAATAAAACACTAAACATGTTTGGTATTGCCGCGTCCGTTAGAACCTGATCTATGAAAGTATCATGTTACTTTTACCACACGGTGAACACCACACTTCCCAAAAAATTGTATAAAAAGTTATCAAAAAAAGTCATATGTATCCAAAATTTGTACCAATCAAACCGTGACCTCATCCCACAAAACATGAGCTCCTACATAAGACAATTGTCCCAAAAAAACAACAAATATGGCTTTCAGAAAATGGAAAGAAAAAAGGGGGTCAGTCAGCACATCCTATTCCACAGGTGCACGCTGCCATGGCTAGAAAACGCAGTAAAAAAAGGGTAATGCAGCAGCACTCTGAAAACATATACCGGTATATAAAGTACAACAATGTCATAATCGTAGAAAACATTCTAGTGCTAATGCTACGCTTATTTTGCAAGTGAGATGCTTTATTTTATGGTGGCCGTAATGTCACATAACAGATAGGATTTAGTGTTAGGTTCCCGTCTAATAGAGATCGCCTTGACGTTTGGCAGACGGGCCCAAATAATTTTGTACACAATGTATTTGCTAAGCATCTTACTTGCAAAATAAGCGTAGCACTAGAATGTTTTCTATTATTATGACATTGTTGTACTTTTATATGTGTTTTCAGAGTGCTGCTGCATTACCCTTTTTTTTTAAAAAAAGCTTTAATTGTGTAAAATAAAATTCTAAAAATGCACGTATTGGGTATCGCTGTGTCCGTGACGACCTGCTCTATAAAAATATCATGGGATCCAATCCATCTGGTAAACACCATAAAAAAAAAAAAAAGTGCCACTTTTATTTATTTTTTTTATCACCTTACATCACAAAAAGTGTATTACCAAGTGATCAAAAAGTCATATGTGCCCCAAAATGGTACCAATGAAACCGTTATCTCATCCCGCAAAAAAATGAGACCCTACTTAAGACAATCGCTCAAAAAATATGGCTTTCAGAAAATGGAGACACTAAGACAGATTTTTTATTTTTTTTTCCCAACAATTCTTTTGTGTAAAACCAAAATAAAATTATAAAAATACATATTAAATATTCCTGCGTCCGTAACGAACTGCACTGTAAAAATATCACATGATCTACCTTGTCAGGTGAACATTGTAAAAAAGAAAACAAAAAAAAAAACAGGACAGCCATTTTTCGGTTACCTTGCCTCACAAAAAGCGTAATTTTTTTTTTTATATATATATACACACACATCCCACCACTACTACTCTAGCAAAAGATTTATATACTGCAGAAGTAACCCTAATTAATTATATATGTCATTTTTCAAACTGGTGTAAAGTAGAACTGGCTTAGTTGCCCATAGCAACTAATCAGACATTTTTCACAGCTCCTTCGGAAAATGAAAGGAGGAATCTGATTGGTTGATATGGGCGACAAAGCCAGTTTTCCTTTGCACTAGTTTTGGGCGGACTGCACACACATTGTATTCAGATGAGAGTGCATGTAGTGAGAGCTGTCAGTAATGAGATCTATATCTTGCTTATAATCAGGGGCGTAGCTATAGGGGGTGCAGAGGTAGCAGTCGCTACCGGGCCCAGGAGCCTGAGGGGCCTCAAAGACCCTTGTACCACATGTGAAGACACCTGTTTTATAGGTGCATGCTGGTTAAGTTACACCTCTGGCTGGAGGGAAGGTGTTAGGTCAAGAATTTGGCATGGTGGGGGGGGCAGTTTGAAGTTTTGCCTCAGGCAGCAGGAAGGCAATGTGCTTCCCTGCCCCTGGCCACAAAGCAATGATGGAAGGGGGGCCCATGAACCTTTAGCTACGCCCCTGCTTATAATACTATGGTTCTGACAGTGGATCACTGCACTAATGTTATCAACAAAAATATCTATTGTGTCTACAAATAATGGACTTTCTACAGAATGGAAAGTGATCAATAGATCTGCTGATTATAGGCTGTAGCATACAAGTAGCTGAGAGTAACAGGATATGGAGGTGGGGCTGTGGAGCTGTGCTGTGTAACAGAATATGGGGGGTGGGGCGGTGCTGTGGAGCAGAGCTGTGCTGTGTAACAGGATATGGGGGGGTGGGGCTGTGGAGCAGAGCTGTGCTGTGTAACAGGATATGGGGGGGTGGGGCTGTGGAGCAGAGCTGTGTAATAGAATATGGGGGGCGGGGTGGGGCTGTGTAACAGAATATGGGGGCGGGGCTGTGGAGCTGTGCTGTGTAACAGAATATGGGGGCGGGGCTGTGGAGCTGTGCTGTGTAACAGAATATGGGGGGTGGGGCGGTGCTGTGGAGCAGAGCTGTGCTGTGTAACAGGATATGGGGGGGTGGGGCTGTGGAGCAGAGCTGTGCTGTGTAACAGGATATGGGGGGGTGGGGCTGTGGAGCAGAGCTGTGTAATAGAATATGGGGGCGGGGTGGTGCTGTGTAACAGAATATGGGGGGTGGGGCGGTGCTGTGGAGCAGTGCTGTGTAACAGGATATGAGGGGCGGGGCTGTGGAGCAGAGCTGTGCTGTGTAACAGGATATGGGGGGGTGGGGCTGTGGAGCAGAGCTGTGCTGTGTAACAGGATATGGGGGGGTGGGGCTGTGGAGCAGAGCTGTGTAATAGAATATGTGGGGCTGTGTAACAGAATATGGGGGTGGGGCTGTGGAGCTGTGCTGTGTAACAATATGGGGGGTGGGGCGGTGCTGTGGAGCAGAGCTGTGCTGTGCAACAGGATATGGGGGGGTGGGGCTGTGGAGCAGAGCTGTGCTGTGCAACAGGATATGGGGGGGTGGGGCTGTGGAGCAGAGCTGTGCTGTGCAACAGGATATGGGGGGGTGGGGCTGTGGAGCAGAGCTGTGCTGTGCAACAGGATATGGGGGGTGGGGCTGTGGAGCAGAGCTGTGCTGTGCAACAGGATATGGGGGGCGGGGCTGTGGAGCAGAGCTGTGCTGTGTAACAGGATATGGGGGGCGGGGCTGTGGAGCAGAGCTGTGCTGTGTAACAGGATATGGGGGCGGGGCTGTGGAGCTGTGCTGTGTAAAAGAATATGGGGGGTGGGGCGGGGCTGTGGAGCAGAGCTGTGCTGTGTAACAAGATATGGGGGGCGGGGCTGTGGAGCAGAGCTGTGCTGTGTAACAGGATATGGGGGGCGGGGCTGTGGAGCAGAGCTGTGCTGTGTAACAGGATATGGGGGGCGGGGCTGTGGAGCAGAGCTGTGCTGTGTAACAGGATATGGGGGGCGGGGCTGTGGAGCAGAGCTGTGCTGTGTAACAAGATATAGGGGCGGGGCTGTGGAGCAGAGCTGTGCTGTGTAAACAGGATATGGGGGCGGGGCTATGGAGCAGAGCTGTGCTGTGTAACAGGATATGGGACGGGGCTGTGGAGCTGTGCTGTGTAACGGGATATGGGCGCGGGGCTGTGGAGCTGTGCTGTGTAAAAGAATATGGGGGGTGGGGCGGGGCTGTGGAGCAGAGCTGTGTAACAGGATATGGGGGCGGGGCTGTGGAGCAGAGCTGTGTAACAGGATATGGGGGCGGGGCTGTGGAGCAGAGCTGCGCTGTGTAACAGGATATGGGGCCGGGGCTGTGGAGCAGAGCTGTGTAATGGTATGGGGCCGGGGCTGTGGAGCAGAGCTGTGCTGTGTAATGGTATGGGGCCGGGGCTGTGAAGCAGGGCTGTGCTGTGTAATGGTATGGGGGCGGGGCTGTGCAGCAGGGCTGTGCTGTGTAATGGTAAGGGGGCGGGGCTGTGGAGCAGAGCTGTGCTGTGTAACAGGATGTGGGGGTGGGACAGCAGAGCTTGTGCTGGTGCATGTGAAATCCACAGGAACGCCTACAGAGCCTCAGAAGAGATGGCAGTGAGCAAAAATCATCAGAGCATTTCTGAGTGCATGTGCAGCAAAGCTGACACCAGTAAACTAACAAGTGCCATTTTATTATGTGCTGCCTTACGGTAAGAGATGGGGTTATTGATTTTTAGTGCACAAAGGTCTCCATAGCCTTTAACCCCTTAGTGACCAAGCCTGTTTGGACCTTAATGACCAAGCCAAATTTTGGAAATCTGACGTGTCATTTTAGCTTAGAATAACTTTGTAACAGTTTTGCACATCAAAGGGCCATATTGCTGGGGGACCCGATCGGGGCACGGCATAACTTGAAATTCTCTCTCCTCTCCTGAGGAGAGAGACCTTACAGTAAGCGGCGGCGGCCGGCTTTCAGTCTGCGCATGCGCCGGGCCGCCGCCATCTTCCTTGAGGGTAAGGGGGGGTAGGGACAGAAGTGCTGGGGGACCCAATCCTAGCACCAGAGACTTTCTCCCTTCTCTCTTACATGAGAGGAGGGAGAAAGTTTTAGTATAGGCATAATTTTCGGTGATCGCCGTGATAAAGTCTATCACGGCGAACACGTGATCAGAGACCGCTTGTCACGGTCTCTGATCACTGCCCCGAGCCCTCAGCTACCTCCGGTAGCTGCGGGCACGGAGCTACAACGCTTGATTTTAGCGTTAACTTGGCCCCTTAGTGACTGCCGTAAAAACACGTATGGGTGGTCACTAAGGGGTTAAAGGGAACCTGTCACCGGGATTTTGTGTATAGAGCTGAGGCCATGGGTTTCTAGATGGCCGCTAGCGCATCCGCAATATCTAGTCCCCATAGCTCTGTGTGCTTTTATTGTGTAAACAAACTATTGGATACATATGCAAATTAACCTGAGATGAGTCCTGTACGTGAGATGAGTCAGGACTCGAACTAATTGATAGTCCGATTGGACCCAAATACGTTTTTGGATCATGTACTGTTTTTTCCAAATTTAAAACGTTGCTTTTATTTATTTCTTTTTAAAACACAGTTTTCATAACTTAACACTCTCTATACATAGACACTACATAGACTGATTAAAACGATCAGTGGTGCGGGCAGCTCTATTTTATTATCTGTCACTTACAGTTCTCACCTACTGTTTGTTGCCACATTTAGTTATGGCTTGTATTTGCTTGTAGCACTTCGCTATTGTCACCTGCACAGCTATTTCCTCACTCCTGGTGAGATCCCCCCACTGCTACTATATGGAGGATCAGTGGTGCAGACTGCTCTTTATTATTGATCAGTATTGTCACTGTTTTAGTGCAGCTGCTATTGGTTACCACTATTACTCACCTAGTGATGTTTTAATCCTAGAAAAGGCCGCGGACAAGAAGAAGGGCTTCCCTGAGGAAAGATCCTTTAAAAGGAAATATCCCTTTCGGGCCCCCTCTAGCCAGAATAAACCCTTCAGGGATAAGGGAAAGTCAGGGCGTTGGAGCTATCCTAAAGGGGGCAGAGGTAGAGGTAACCCCTCCTCCTCCCAAAACAAGTCCTCCGACAAGCAATGACGCCAGCGTGGGGGGGAGATCGAGGAAATTTCTGACTCCGTGGGAGTCCATTTCCCCGAATCCCTGGGTCCGAGACATCATAAGATTCAGTTACCGAATCGAACTTTCCTCATCTCCCCCCAAACCGCTTCATCATTACGAATCCAAGTTCCTCCAGTATTCGTATAAAAATTCTGCAGGGAATTCAGAGCCTTCTAGCTATGGACGTGATAGTACGGGTCCCTCCTTCTCAACTAGGACAGGGCTTCTATTCAAATCTGTTTCTGGTACAAAAGAAAGAGGGGTCTTTCCGTACAATTATAAACCTGAAAGCCTTGAACAAATTCATAACCTACCGGAAGTTCAGGATGGAATCCCTAAAATCCCTGATCCCCTTAATAGGGAAGAATGCCCTGATGTGCTCAGTAGATCTTCAGGACGCCTACTACCATGTTCCAATTCATCCGGAATACCAGAGGTTCCCAAGATTTGCTATCCAGGATCGCAGGGTGGTGACCAACCACTTCCAGTTTACGGCCCTCCCCTTTGGAATATCATCTGCACCCAGAATCTTTACGAAGCTGGTAGTCGAGATGGTAGCCTTCCTGAGACACAAGGGGCTAGTAATTGTTCCATACCTGGACGACTTCCTCTTGGTTGGGAATTCAGAGATCAGACTTGCTAACCTTCCTATCTCTCACCCAGGATCTGGGATGGTTGGTGAACCAGAAAAAGTCACATCTGATACCTTCCAGCACTATCCAGTTTTTAGGTGTCATCCTGGATTCCCGGGCTCAACGTACCTTTCTTCCACCAGACAAGATCAAGAGCCTCCAACTGAAGATTCGTCGGTTTCAGAACAGGAGGTCTTGTCCTATAAGGGAAGCCATGAGCCTCCTGGGCCTTCTTTCGCCCTGCATCCCGTCCGTTCCCTGGAGCCAGTCCCACTTTCGATCCCTTCAGTCATGGATCCTCAGATCTTGGGACAGACGACAGTCCTCACTGAACCACAAGGTTCTGATTCCCCCTGCGGTGAAGGTCTCCCTGAACTGGTGGAAATGCACAGCCCACCTGTCCTTGGGAGAAGCCTGGGAGAAGACCCCCTACATCCAAGTCCTTACGGATGCAAGCGAGAAAGGATGGGGTGCGAAAGTGGGAGATCACTTCTTTCAGGGCTCCTGGATTCCGACAACCCGCTCCCAATCTTCCAATTACAGGGAGCTGGAAGCGGTCTGAAAGGCTCTGAAGGCGGCAGAAGTCCTCCTTGTGGGTCATCATGTAAAGATACTTTCCGACAATACGACGACGGTAGCATACCTTTCTCATCAGGGAGGCACAAGATCGGAGAATTTAATGTCCATCGCAAGAGAAATCTTTGAGTGGGCAGAGTCCCGCGTGAGGTCCATCTCCGCAATCCATTTGAAGGGGATACTAAATGTGGAGGCAGACTATCCCAGTCGCCAGTTGATAGACCATACCGAGTGGTCTCTGAATCAGGACGTGTTCCAGACTCTGGTGGAAAAGTGGGGCGCTCCACAGGTGGACCTGTTTGCCTCCAGGAAGAATGCAAAGGTGCCGACGTTTTGCTCATTGAACCCTCGAGACAACCCTTGGGCTCTAGATGCGCTGACGATTCCTTGGGACTGGGATCTCTGCTACGCATTCCCACCCTTGCCTCTGCTTCCCAGGATAATCCAAAAGCTCAACCTAGAAGACTCAACTCTGATCCTAATAGCTCCCTATTGGCCGAAAAGGAGCTGGTTTCCTTCCTTAAAGAACCTATCGATAGAGGACCCATGGCCTCTTCCCTCCAGGAAGGACCTTCTTCATCAAGGGCCGATACTTCACCCAAACTCGAGTTTCCTCAAATTATCTGCTTGGATCCTGAAGTCCAGAGGTTGAGATCCCAAGGGCTCTCTGATCAGGTGATTTCTACCCTTAAAGCAAGTAGGAAGAAAGTTACCTTCTCAATATATTTGAAGACCTGGAAGCGATTTTGTTCCTGGAGCGGCAATCCTGCCCCAAATCTAGAACCACCCAACTTCCAGATGATCTTAGATTTCCTCCAGCAGGGACTTGAATTGGGTCTCAGGCCTTCCACCCTGAAGGTACAAGTCTCGGCCCTAGCCTGTTTTTTTTACCAAGATCTAGCCAATCATCGCTGGATCAGGAGATTTGAGAGCTGCTTCTCGACTTCGTCCCTCCCTGAAAACCAGGATCCCCAATTGGGACCTCAATACGGTGCTCACAGGCCTGACCCTCACCCCGTTCGAGCCCTTGGCCAGTTGTTCTATCAAACATCTTTTTCTAAAAACAGCCTTTTTAGTGGCCATCACTTCCGCAAGAAGGTTAGGCGAGATTCAGGCTCTATCCATTCAGGAACCCTATCTCCGTATCACCGATGATCGAATTGTCCTTAAATTAGATCCAGGTTTTCTACCTAAGGTAGTATCAGACTTCCACCGTAGCCAGGAAATAGTATTACCTTCCTTTTGCAGTAATCCCTTTAATGATAGGGAGTCTAGCTTCCATTCTCTGGATGTAAGACGCTCAGTCCTGCAATATCTCGAGGTATCTAAAGGTTTCATTAGATCCAATAACCTTTTTGTCCTTTTCTCAGGTAAGAATAGGGGTCTGAAAGCCTCCAGGTCCTCCCTAGCTCAGTGGATCAGGGATTCCATTTCCATTTCCTATGAGTCTCAGGGCCTTCCTTGCCCCTCAAATCTGAGAGCCCACTCTACTCGAGCTATGTCCTCCTCCCAAGCCGAGCGGGCAGGAGCTTCCCTTGATGATATCTGTAGAGCTGCTACCTGGTCTAGCATCCACACCTTCACTAAACATTATAGGTTAGACCTATCCAGTTCAGACCTGTCTTTTGGACGTAAGGTCCTTCAGGCGGTCGTCCCCCCCTAGGCTATAATTTTTTATATCTCCTCGTAGCCGTCGTGGTGATGAGGTGGAAAGCCGGAATTAGACTTACCGGTAATTCAGTTTCCACAAGATCACCACGACGGCGCGTATTTTCCCTACCCCTCTTTAAGTTTTCTTGGGAGGTTATGAAGTAATACCCTCTCGTTTGTTATGCTTTGTTTCTCACCACTTATTTTTGTCTCTGTAATTTTGGACACACTGGTGCTGGTGGTGGGAGGGGGGGGGGGGGGATTTAAACCCTCTCTCTGTTCCTGCCCCTACAGAGGTCAGGGGTCAATCTCCTCGTAGCCGTCGTGGTGATCTCGTGGAAACTGAATTACCGGTAAGTCTAATTCCGGCTTGTTGTGCGGCAAGGTAACAAGAAATAGCTTTTTTGGCACCGTTTTGTTTTTTTTTATTTTTTATTTACAACATTCATCTGACAGGTTAGATCATGTGGTAATTTTATAGAGCAGGTTGTCACGGACGCGGCCATACCTAATATGTATACAATTTTTTTTATTTATGTAAGTTTTACACAATGATTTCATTTTTAAAACAAAAAAAGTTTCAGTGTCTCCATAGTCTAAGAGCCATAGTTTTTTCTCATTTTTTGCGGGATGAGATGACTGTTTGATTGCTTGCTATTACACTTTTTGTGACATAAGATGACAAAAAATTGCTTATTTTACACCGTTTTTATTTTTATTTTTTTACGGTGGTCACCTGAGGGGTTAGGTCATGTGATATTTTTATAGAGCCGGTCGATACGGACGCGGCGATACCTAGTATGTATACTTTTTTTATTTATGCAAGTTTTACACAATGATTTATTTTTTTAAACAAAAACAATCATGTTTTAATGTTTCCATAGTCTAAGCCATAGTTTTTTCAGTTTTTGGGCGATTATCTTGGTTAGGGTATGATTTTTGCAGGATGAGATGCCGGTTTGATTGTTACAATTTTGGCGTACATGCGACTTTTTTTATCACTTTTATTACCTCTTTGGGGGAAGTAAGGTGGGCAAAATTTAAATTTTATCATAGTTTTTTATTTTTATGGCGTTCACCGTTGGGGTAAAGTAACATAAGCGTTTTATAGATCAGTGATAAATTTTATTTTTCATTTTTTTTTTATACTTTTTTTTTTTTTTACCCAGACCCACTTGGTTCTTGAAGATCCAGTGGGTCTGATGTCTGTATAATACAGTACAGTACTCTATATAGGGTACTGTACTGTATTTTACTTACACTTTGTCTGAACAGATCTATGCCTTTAGCACAGATCTGTTCAGAACCATGGACAGCAGGATGCCTGAGAAGGCGTCCTGTTGCCATGGGAACCTTCCCCGTCTGCTCAGTAGTGGCCAGAACTGCGCAGACGGGGAAGGGTAAGGACGGGGCTGTCTGGGGGCTCTCTCCCTCTCCATCAGGGGGCTGCAAAGGCACAGCAGCCCCCTGATGGGAGAGGGAGGGAGCTCCCTGAGCTGTTAACCTTTTCCATACAGCGGTCCGTACGGACCGCGGTATGGAAAGGGTTAAACGGCTGACATCGCGGCACAGATGTCAGCCGTTTATACCAGGGTGTCAGCAATGTGCTGATACCCACTAGACGCCAACGATTATTCAAAAGGAGGCAGGCGGGGGATCGCGATCCCGCCTGCCGCACCGCCCGCAACCCCCCCTGCACCGGGATAAAATCATTCAGGGGTGCAGGGGGGTGAAACATATATAGTTTAGGAATACTAAAGTTTCTGATCCCCGCGGATCAGAAACTGCAGAAAGCGCTGCAAACCGCAGGTCTGAATTGACCTGCGGTTTGCAGCGATCGCCGATACGGGGTGGGGGTCACAGGACCCCCCTCGGCATTGTAACAGCCGGGATCACAGCGCTGTCACCATGTCTGCAGACATGGTGACAGTTGAATGCCATGACGTGTATACTC
This sequence comes from Bufo gargarizans, assembly GCF_014858855.1. NCBI lineage: Eukaryota > Metazoa > Chordata > Amphibia > Anura > Bufonidae > Bufo > Bufo gargarizans. The sequence continues at coordinate 34,195,569 of NC_058089.1, forward strand.
GTCATGGAGCGCTAAGTAGCAGTGCTAGGTCGGGAAGGTACAGCTGCTTTTCACACTCTCTCCTTCTCTGATCGCTTTCCTGACAGGAATTGGGACGATCAGAGAAGAAGCACACAGTCCCTCCCTAACCCCCCCTTACCTGCCCCGATGCGCTGCGATTGGTCCCTCTGCAGTATTGGACCAATCACAGCGATCGCGGGTGGGTCAGATCTCCAATGCAGTTCCCACCGGCTTCTCTGGTTGCTTAGCAACCCCAGCACGCCGGCTTCACTGAACCTTCAGCGCTTTGCTCCCTGCGCTGACAGAGAAAGCCGATCACGTACATGCACGTGGGGATGCGGTGAGGCACCACATTCCCCCACGTACATGTACGTGATGTTGCGTGAAGGGGGAGGGCGCTTCTAATAATGGGGGCATTGTTGAGGAGCATTATCACGGTTGGGGCAGTGTTACTAATGAGGGCATTCTAGAAGGGAATTACTATTGGTGGGACTATGAGGAGCACTATTACTATGGGAGCAGTAATGTTTCTTTAGGATAGTATTTGGGGGTATTGGGGGGGGGGGCAGGGGCGTAACTAAAGGCTCATGGGCCCCGGTGCAAGAGTTCAGCCTGGGCCCCCCTTCCCTCAGTGCTTTGTGTGTCTTCTTATGCGGCACAAGTGTCTTTGGGGCCCTTCAGGCTCCTGCACCCCCTATAGCTACGCCCCTGGGGGGGAGGGGGGGCGGTCACAGCAAGCAGCAGGATAACACTGTGGGGACTCCAGTTGGGGGATAATGATAGAATGTGAGGAAGCTAAGATGTCTGTGTGTCACACTCTGCAGAGACAGAGAGGAAACGTCACCTGGATGTGACAGGTAAGTGCTGCTGTATAGCAAGTACAGCAAAGTGCGGGAAAGGGGGAGGGGGGCAACATATTTATTGGGGCTTGTGCCCCGGATCTTTTGAGACCCTAGCAACGCCCCTGCTATTACTTCTCCCCTCTATTTTCATTTTTTCTATATTCTCTTATCACCTATATCGCTATATAGCTGTACATTTACTCCTGTTTAGGGAGCTCCCTCACTACCACTGCCTAAGATTGAACACTCATACACCCTGCATCCCGACATGTTTCGCTGGCTAACCAGCGTCTTCAGGGCATAGTGCAGGTGTGAGTGTTGGGCCGGAGACCATCTCTTAATGCTTCGTATTTGGTCACATGTTCCCAACTACCAATGATGTGCCGAGTCGTCATGTACCTATTACTTAATGCCACGCCTTCTTCCTCTTGATAGGTCCTTAGTCATCAAGACTAGTTAGGTCATCATCTCGCGACGTACCTTTGAGGCCTTGCGCGAGGACTTAGGAACGTTTTTCACTTCCTCCATACCCTTGCGATACTACTTATACCCTCGTGCATGCGCAAGGACTTAGACGCTCTTTCTAGGAATGCTATCTCTTCATCTACTGCGCAGGCTTATGGACTTAGATATTTTTCTGGCTGTGTTTTATAGTATGTATCCTTCTTTCTTGTTGATTCAAATTCTCATTGGTTTGTCCATTATGCCGGCACGAGGATTACACATTGTTATTAATAACGCATTATTGTATATTGCACTTTGCGCTTCACTTAGTACATGATTTCTTCCCCGGACTTAGATAGCTAAGTCCCATAGAGAGATATTCCAGAGTGTGGAGAAGTACCCAGCAGTGTCAGGAAGATGTAAAACGGGGAAGAAATCATGTACTAATACAAATACAAGCCAGAACTAAATGTGGCAAGAAACAGTGAGAACTACAAGTGACAGATAATAAAATAGAGCTGCCCACACCACTGATCGTTATAATTTGTCTATGTATAGAGAGTGTTAAGTTATGAAAACTGTGTTTTAAAAATAAATAAATAAAAGCAACGTTTTAGGCTACTTTCACACTTGCGGCAGGACGGATCAGACAGGCTGTTCACCATGTCGGATCCGTCCTGCGGCTATTTCGCCGTGCCCGCGGACCGTGGATGACACTGAGGGGGGTGATATCTGTGGATGACACTGAGGGGGGGTGATATCTGTGGATGACACTGAGGGGGGGGGGATATCTGTGGATGACACTGAGGGGGGGGGATATCTGTGGATGACACTGAGGGGGGGGATATCTGTGGATGACACTGAGGGGGGGGATATCTGTGGATGACACTGAGGGGGGGGATATCTGTGGATGACACTGAGGGGGGGGGGATATCTGTGGATGACACTGAGGGGGGGGATATCTGTGGATGACACTGAGGGGGGGGGATATCTGTGGATGACACTGAGGGGGGGGGGAATATCTGTGGATGACACTGAGGGGGGGGATATCTGTGGATGACACTGAGGGGGGGGGGATATCTGTGGATGACACTGAGGGGGGGGGGATATCTGTGGATGACACTGAGGGGGGGGATATCTGTGGATGACACTGAGGGGGGGGGAGATATCTGTGGATGACACTGAGGGGGGGGATATTTGTGGATGACACTGAGGGGGGGGGATATCTGTGGATGACACTGAGGGGGGGGGGATATCTGTGGATGACACTGAGGTGGGGGATATCTGTGGATGACACTGAGGGGGGGGGATATCTGTGGATGACACTGAGGGGGGGGGGATATCTGTGGATGACACTGAGGGGGAGGGGAATATCTGTGGATGACACTGAGGGGGGGGGGAATATCTGCGTATGACACTGGGGGGGATATCTGTGGATGACACTGAGGGGGGGGAATATCTGTGGATGACACTGAGGGGGGGGGGATATCTGTGCATGACACTGAGGGGGGGATATCTGTGGATGACACTGAGGGGGGAGGATATCTGTGGATGACACTGAGGGGGGGGGGGATCTAGGGAGGGCTCTGGGGATGTTGGGGTGGGAGGTCCTGGAGGGGTGTTTGGGTGGGAGCTCCTGAAGGGGTGGGAGGTCCGATAGGTATGTGGGGGGGGGGGGGGCCATACATTTTTTTTGCTATGGGGCCCAGTCATTTCTAGCTACGCCCCCGATTGGTAAGATTGGGCGGGCACTGGAGTGATAGAGTGCCCTGCTGTAGGAGAAGCCGGCGGGAGATGAAAGGAGGAGGGGCCAGCTCCTGGTGGTGTCGGGCACACGGCGCAAGCATGGCGGTGGAGGATCTGTCAGAAGCCTAAAGACCAGCCATCAAGGTAGACCTGCAGAAGAAGGTGACAGCGCAGTATGTGATGTATGTAGTGCAGTGTGTGATCATCACATACTGCACTACATACATTACACACATGTATACATCACATGCCCCCTCACAGTAATAATGCCAAGATATGTGCCCTCTTCACAGTAGTAATGCTCACACATGCCCCCTCACAGTAGTTATGCCCTGATATGTGCCCTCCTCACAGTAGTTATACCCAGATATGTGCCCCCTCACAGTAGTTATGCCCAAATATGTGCCCCCTCACAGTAGTTATGCCAGATATGTGCCCTCTTTACAGTAGTAATGCTCACACATGCCCACTCACAGTAGTTATGCCCTGATATGTGCCCTCCTCACAGTAGTTATACCCAGATATGGCCCCCTCACAGTAGTTATGCCCAGATATGTGCCCTCTTCACAGTAGTAATGCTCACACGTGTCCCCTCACAGCGTTTGCATTTCTTTCTGGGAAAGCTACCTGGTTCCGGCCCGCAAAATTTATACCAAGTCTAGTGCGGCCCTCAGACAAAAAATGGTTGGGCACCACTGTCCTACACCGTAGGGCATGTTGGCTAATCTCTCAATTTTAAAATCAGTTTGAGGGTTTAGTAAGACGGCAGAGTGCACCTGTCTTTGCTATTGTTATATTCTCCTAGAATGACCACTTTAGCAACTGTGATGATAAAGTATAATTGTGAATTCAATACCAGCAAATTGTCTGTTTTTTATAGTATAAGTATTTTTTGTCGGGCCCTGTTTCGATAATTTTGCCAGCAGATGGTGCTGTTCTAACTGCTACATGATTTACCATTTTGAAATCCACCATACTGGATTCAGCTCGGATTTTTCCACTGAGAAGGAGGTCATGTGACCTATCGATCTTAGCTAGAATAAACTCAAAAAGTGTATATTTTTTATTTTATTTTTTTTAGGTCAAAGTTTCCTGTAGTGTTTTACATGACGTGTTCTGTGTGTTCATATGGCTTAATGTTTAAAAGAAACATCCTGCTTTCCCACTTTTTACTATGCCCATTGCCTTATTCTGTCATGTGTATCCCGAGGTGGCCCGTCTTCTGCTTCTGTGCAGCGTGGTGTCCTGCACATGTATGTAAATTCCCTCTTTGAAGTCAAGGTTCTTGGGCTCCCTGCACACGAACGTGTGCTTCCCGTTGCCGTATTGCGGACCCGCAATACACGGGTGCTGTTCCGTGGGCATTCCACATCACGGATGCAGACCCATTCACTTGAATGGGTCTGCAAATCCGGAGGTGCGAAACGGAAGCACGGAACGGAACCGTACGGAAGCACTACGGAGTGTTTCTGTGGAATTTCGTCCTGTACTAACGTTCCGCAAAAAGATAGAACATGTCCTATCTGTTTCTGGAACGGCCGGATCGTTGACCCAATAAAGTGAATGCGTCCTCTGTGGCTGCCCCACGGACTGTGTTCGTGTATCGCGGCCTGTAGCACGACCACGTGGTGCACACGTTCGTGTGCACGGGGCCTTACCCTGCAGCAAGTCATGCTCTCCATGCTCCTTTTCCTCTTGATGGACATAGGTACATTTTGCATAGGTACACTGTCTCAGCCATGGCACATTTGTGGTTCAAGTGAAGGTACCACTACTCCTTCAACCAGCTGATCTGTGGGTGTTCCGGGAGTTGGACCCGTCAATCTGATATTACTGAGCTATTCTAAGGATAATTCATCAACATTAAACTACTGCACCTTTAAAAATAACAGTAAAAAAAATTAACACCACGTCCCCAAAAAATCACACCTTTTTACCCGTGTAAACTTGGCCAGTATTTTTGTTCATAGTGCTTCCGTGGGCCTCCACCCCACAAAAAGATAGGAGGGGGGTGGTCCTATCTTCTGTCGTATCTGGGGGATGTGGAAGCATTCAAGTCAGTGGGTCTGCATCCGTGATATGGTGCCTGTATATTGTGGACCGGCCATTTATGGTCCACAATACGGGCACTGAGCCAGTACGGTCGTGGGCATGAGCCCTAAGGCTGACAGGAATCCTATTAAAACTTAGTCGATCGGCAAAGTATCTCAGATTCCTGATAATACCTAGGGGGCGCCACAGGAAAAGGTCTGTATCTGTATTGATTATTTGATGTGGTTCCAATGATCAATAAATCATCAATAAATCGTCCAATACGTGGACTCCAATATACAATATGTGAATGATAATAGATGATATCTCTGTTACGTAATAACAGTGTCACACTTACTTCACCGGGGAGGAGGGTATAGGATAAAGCTCCAGACACCTATATCTCCACCTCCCCTGCCGAGATCGCCTTGCAAGATATGCCAGAAGCTTCCTTGTCCCCAAAGAGATGATACCGGGGCTCCAGGATAAAGTGGAAGTCTTTTCAGCTCATCTAGAATCCTATTAGACCATGCCTATGGGAGGGGCTAATGGTTGTGCAAAAGATGTCATATTGTGATGTCAGGGTCAGAACATCTCCACAATGCCAAGTGTTACTGGGTGTTCCAGGTATGCAGGGGTTAGTACCTACCTAAAGTGCAGGGAACAACAACCAGTTAATCGGCATTTGGGTCATGGGCACCCAAGACTCATTGATGTTCATTGGGAGTGAAGACTAGCCGATCTGGTCAGAGCCCACAGAAGAGCGACTGTAGCACAAAATGTTGACTATCATAGATATGTGTCTGAGCAAACAGTCCATTGCAGCTTACTACACGCTCATACCGGCACCTGTCCATCACCAACGCGCCTACAATAGACACATGGCCTTCAGAACTGGACCATGGAGCGATGAACAAAGGTGGCCTGATTCTGATCAATCACAGGATGAACTACGGCAGGGATGCTCAACCTGTGGCCCTCCAGCTGTTGTAAAACTACAACTCCCACAATGCCTTTCTGTAGGATGATAGCTGTAGGTCAGGGAATGATGGGAGTTGTAGTTTTGCAACAGCTGGTGGGCCTGCAGGTTGAGCATGCCTGCTCTTGAGGTACATGCCTCCAAAGTTGTTTTGGTGGAACAATGGGGGACCTGCACAATATTAGGTGCAAATCTGAAAACAAGGAGTCCTCAAGTGCCCTCTGAATGGAGTAGTAGTCGACATGTTGGTCCTCCATGCCATTCACATCTATGGGACTGATAGAGTGCTAGTGCAGCATACGGGTAGGCTACCCGACACTGCTAAGATTTGAGTGCGTAGTTCCCTTTAAGCCAGTCAGGCCGGTTACCGGCAATCCTTATCACAGCCAGCAGAGGGAGCCCCCAGTTCAGTATAAATAGGCTAGGGCCTAGCTCAGGAAGGGAGAAGTTTCCAGACTCAGTGCAGAGAGGGTTCCCTCCTGAGTCCGTATGCATAGAAGTCAGAAGGGCATAGCTAATCAGCCTGAAGACACAGAATACCACAGAGGCCGATCAGACAAAGCAAGAGGTACTCAAGACAGCAGAGGAGGTACTAGATAAGGACAGCTTCAAGGGTACGCCAGATAAAGGGCATTAGACCTTGGAGAGAAAGTCACATGTAGCAGGACCGGTCAGGAATAGTGTGCAAGCCGCCTGTACTGCATCTCCTGTAATCAACACTCTGTATAATGCCTTGCTAAGACCGGCCATTCTGTACTCCCAAGAACCAGCTGTATTCACTGATATTCAGTAAAAGTTCCAGTTTTTGTTGGCTATCCTATGCTTGCTTCATTCTTCTACAATACCATACACGGCGTGTCACCGTTTAATTGACACTGGCGTCACGAACTGTTAAATACCTGCCTGTTCCAGTATTTGCCCCAATTGAAGACGACAGTGGATCCCAGGTTAGTGGTCAATCTGCACTACAAAGCCCAGCATACACTACTGACCCCCTGGGACACTGCATCGCTCTTTTTGGCGTCACGAACAGGATCCGCATACTTCTACAGTGCAGAGAAGTGTGAACTGTGTGCTTTAACTATTCCACCACCGTATTGCGAGGACTGTACCCTTTATTTCCAAGCCGGTGGATTGAAATTGTGCCTGGGAGGAATCAGAGACGCTGTACTGTGTTGCGCTACCCCCAGAGAGAAAATCGTATTTGTGGACTGTGATTTATTGGACTTTGCAACACCCTGCTTGCTGTCAGGGAATCGTGATCAAGATGGCCACCGGCCGCCTGGAGTAAGGTTTCCCGCGCTGCTGAGGACCTCCGTGGGCGGATCCCTTCAAAGACACAGAGAATCCCGCCCCTCTTCATCATTACACCGCCGCGGCCCTGCTTTTCCTGCGTCAGCAACGTCACCGCGTACACAGGACGTCCGGAGTCTCACGAGATTTGGCCTGCGCACACCCGGCGAAACCGGTAAGAACTTGTATCCGGAGGGAAGGGGATTGTTCCGGCCCCTTTAGTCACCAGCGGCCACCTTGTAATAAGTTAACATGTCAGATCCGGGAGTTGCCGAGCGGCCGGACCCGGGAGAGCTTGCGGCTCCTAATCATCCTATAGCCCCCAGCATGATGCCCTTTACCATGCCTTACTACTTTGGGGCCCCATGGTTTCCCCGCTATAACGGAGAGGTCCATACCCTAAGAGACTTTAAAGAAAAGTTGCTGGCCTTATTCAAACTGTACCCCATAAATGCCGATCAGCAAATGGAAATCTTGCTAGCGCAACTGGAGGGGGCTGCCCGCAGAGAGGTATTATCCTGGCCTGCTGCTGAAAGGAGTACTCTGGAGCAGATATTCACCCGCCTCAGGGCCACTTTTGAAACGAGGACTGCCTCAGAGATAAAGATGCACTTCTTTGGCAAGAAACAGAAGTCCGGTGAGTCCCTCCGTGACTATGCCCTATCACTTCAGGAGGCTTTGGGGGCTGTAATCCAGATAGATCCCAAGGAAGCTGATAACCAGGATCAGACCCTGAGGGAACAATTTATTACCGGAGTGTCTAGTGAGCAAATAAGGACCCAATTAAAGATGCTGTCCGCCCAACACCCTAACAGTACCTTTCTGGACTTTAAAGAACTGGCTATAAAAATTCTGGGGTCAGCAGTATCTACAGAGTTGAGCACCCCACCTGAGTTATCAGCCTGCAGGTCAAAACCGTTTATTATTAACCGAGCTGAGGCCGGTCAAGCTGTTCAAGCTACAGCTACCGATACTATCGCCATGCTGACAGAGCAAGTAAATCACCTCACTAAAAGCCTAGAGAGAGTGTGCAGAAAAATGGAGGAATGGGAAAAACCTATGATGTCAGAAGAAGAGTTCCTGTCACCCTCTAAGCCGTTCCCACCTCCATACCAAGAGACTCACCCCAGGGATCCTGGGAGGCGCAATAGGGGTCGCCAGCGGCCCGTGTGTACATACTGCAAAAAGATGGGACACACAGAATCCACTTGCTGGCAGTTAAACGGGCAACCCCTGAGGCTGAGGACCACCCCTCGGGAGGTAGAACACTAGGTCCAAAAGATCCAAATTGGATGCCACGGTATGTAGGATCCCATCCTAAAATCAATGTGGAGATTAACGGGGTCCCCTTTGAAGCCCTATTAGATACTGGGTCTCAGGTCACTACTATTCAGCTGCCCGCCTTTGAAAGATTCTGGGACACCAATCAATTGACCCAGCCGCCTGAATCCTGGGTAGAGATTATCGCCAGCAATGGCAAACCGGTAAAGATCCATGGATACTGGGAACCCACCCTGCAGGTGGGAGAAGTAACCTTGCCTCAACAGGGGGTGATAGTAGTCCAGGCCGGCGACAGAGGAGGACATCCTGTCATTCTAGGCACCAATGTCTTCAAAAACTGTTATGCTGAAATACTTGCCGTATTACACCAGACTCTGCCCACCGCTTCCTCTGCGTCCAAGAGGGTGATTCAAAAGACTATCACTGTGTTAAGTGCCCAGCAGAGGTTTGCTAACGGGAAAGGAGAAATTTGTACTGCCAAGATTCGTGATAATAAGCCTGTGACTTTGCCTCCTAATTCCCAAACTCTCTTATGGTGTCGTGCTGTCCTGGGAGTCCAAGGCCAAGATTATCCAGCCCTGGTGGAGCCAATCCAGATGGAGAACTACCCTTATGTGAGAGCTGCCAAGTGCCTGGTGAACGTCTCCCAAGGTAAAGTACCTGTCCGTCTGATTAACCTGAGTGATCATCCTGTTGCGCTTACTAAGCATTACCCTGTTGCCCAGCTTTCTCAGGTGTTCTTCCAAGACATCATCCGTCTTCCAGTGACAGAAAAGCCGCCAGCTGCAGGCAGCGGATGTCCGCCGGTGCCCCAGTCACAGGTACCCTGGTGGGAAGAGCTACATGTCGGGGACGAGACTACCCCCCAACATCAACAAGAAGGGATACTACGGCTTGTCAAAGAGCACCACCAGGCCTTCAGTAAACATGCTGCTGATTATGGAGAGGTTAGTGCCATACAACACACCATACCTACTGGCTCTCATCCTCCTATCAAGGAGAGATACCGACCCTTACCGCCTACTTCATATCAGACTGTAAAAGAAATGATCCAAGAGATGAAAGACTCTAATGTAATCCGGGACAGTCGTAGCCCGTGGGCGGCACCCCTGGTCCTTGTAAAGAAGAAGGATGGTGGTATCCGTTTCTGCGTGGACTATAGAAAAATTAACCAAATAACCCACAAAGACGCGTACCCACTGCCCCGCATTGAAGAGTCACTAACTGCTCTGGGCTCCGCTGCCTATTTCTCCACATTGGACTTGACCAGTGGCTACTGGCAAGTACCCATGGCCCCGGCAGATAGGGAAAAGACTGCTTTCACCACTCCCATGGGCCTGTTTGAATTTAATTGTATGCCGTTCGGGTTATGTAATGCCCCAGGAACTTTCCAGAGACTAATGGAGCGGTGTTTGGGTCACAAAAACTTCGAAACAGTGCTGCTGTATCTAGATGACGTCATTGTGTACTCAAAAACATATGAAGACCACCTGAAACACTTAGCAGAGGTCTTTGAAATCCTTGTCAAATATGGCCTGAAGGTAAAGCCATCTAAATGCCACTTGCTCAAACCTGCGGTAAAATACCTGGGGCATGTGGTAAGCGGAGAGGGCGTACAGCCTGACCCTGATAAGTTAGCGGCTGTCCGTAACTGGCCGGTACCCACTACCGTCAAAGAGGTGAGGGGTTTCCTGGGTTTTGCCGGCTACTATAGACGTTTCATCCCCCATTTTGCTCAAATAGCCGATCCTATCCAGGAACTCTTGAGGGGGCAGCCCAAGAAAAGTCCTAGAACTCCAGTGCTCATTGAGTGGAATGAAGAGAGAGAGATAGCGTTCCAGTTGTTAAAAAAGAAACTGACCGAGCCTCCCGTGTTAGGTTATCCCGACTACAGCAAGCCCTTCCATCTGTATACTGATGCTAGCAAGCGAGGCCTGGGGGCTGTGTTAGCCCAGATTCAAGAGGGAAAAGAAAGAGTGATAGCTTATGCAAGCCGCTCCCTGAAAGGAGCTGAGAAAAATGACCAGAATTATAGTTCCTTCAAACTAGAGTTCCTGGCATTAGTGTGGGCAGTGACGGAAAAATTCAAAGATTATCTAGCCGCTACCCCATTCATTGCATTCACTGATAATAACCCTCTGGCACATCTAAATACAGCTAAATTGGGGGCTTTGGAGCAAAGATGGGCCTCTCGTCTCGCCAACTATGATTTCTCTGTAAAATATCGCGCTGGACGTACTAACGACAATGCTGATGCTTTATCCAGACTTCCCACAGAGACAGCTCCTGATGATGTGCGAGATGCTTGGGAAGATGTAGAAATGCCGGCCTTCTACCATAAATTTGCTCAACAGGATCAGGCTCGGGCTACCAGTAACAGAGCTGCAGTTCCTTCACCCTCCAGTAGGCCGGAACTCAAAGAAGAAAGGTGGGTGAAACTACAGTCTGAAAGTAGAGTGCTGGGTGAATTGTTGGACTTCATTACCAGTGGCAGAACCCCTGAGAGGATTCGGCGTAAGAGTACAGATCCTGAGCTCATCAAACTGTGGAGACAGCGCCATCAACTCTTCATACAAAAGGGCCTGTTGCTACGGAGAAGCCTAGACCCAGTGTCCAACGAAAGAGTGCATCAAATTCTCATACCCCGACGAGATGCAGGTATGGTGTTGGAGATGTACCACAATCAATCCGGTCACTTTGGGGTCCAAAAGACCGAGGCAAATATCCGCCAGCGGTTTTACTGGGTGGGCATGAGAGAAGACATGGAGAAGTGGTGTCGGGAGTGTGTAGCCTGTGCCTTGAAACGAGGTGAACACCATGATCAGAGGGCACCACTGAGACCCATTGTAAGTACTCGTCCTCTTGAACTTGTCGCCATTGACCATGTGAAACTGGAGCCTAGTCGCTCAGGGTATGTGTACGCTATGACTATTATTGACCATTTCACTAAGTTTGTTGTAGCGGTGCCTGTGAGAGACCAGACGGCCAAGACTACAGCCGAACTGTTCTGGAAACACTTCCTCCTGCCCTACGGTTGTCCAGAAAAGATCCTCACCGATCAAGGTCCTGCTTTTGAGTCCCACCTGTTCCATGAACTGTGCCGCCTGCACAACTGTAAGAAGATCCGGACGACGGCCTACCATCCGCAAGGTAATGGATTATGTGAAAAAATGAATCAGACCTTGATAGAGATGCTGAGGACCGTGCCTCCTGAAACCAGGGGAGATTGGCCTAATCTGTTGCCACAGCTCATGTTCACATACAATCATACCATACACTGTTCCACCGGGTATACCCCCTTTTATTTGATGTTTGGGCGCCAAGGGTTATTGCCTGCTGACCACTCCTTGGATGTACTCGTACCTGATTGCATCAACCCATTCCCTAATACCGACTGGGTTGCTGAACACCAAAGGCGATTGAATACGGCCCAAGCTATTGTTCAGGAACGTATGGACTATGCTAGAGACCGGCAGCAGAGAGACTATGACCAAGCAGCCCATGCAGAACCCTTGACAATAGGGGCTGTGGTATGGTTAAAAAATAACCGCCGTACCAGTAAACTGGACAGTAAATGGGAGCAAAGTCCTTATGTTGTCACTGCAATCCCAAATGTTGGAACTCACACTTATGAGATCACCCGGGAGGGCAGGGGATCCCAAATTGTACACCGAAACCGGTTAAAGCTCTGCCTGACACCAGGACCCAGTGCCGAGAGTTCTATATCTGAAACCCCTGTGTCAGAGTCATCGATACAGCCCGAGGATCCTATGCAGGCTGTCCGAAATCTAAGGTATGACGCTGATCCCATGCATTGGCTTCTGACACCATGGTTGAACTTGTTGGTGCCCGCTCCGGCACCTACTGTACCTTTACTTCCAGAAGAGCCGGTTCAAGATGCCCCGGATCCAGTTCCCCCTCTAGTGGATCCTGTTGTTCCTGACCAAGGTCTCACGGATGGAGATCCTCCTGTTGCTCCTCTCTCTTCTACCTCGGTGCTAAGGGAAGAGGAAACCCCTGTGTTGAGAAGGTCCACCCGGATGACCAGGGGACGTCCGCCAGTCCATTTAAGAGACTTTGACTATGCTGGTGGTGTCTCCTCCCGAACAGTTACTATCGGAAATAGCCTGCTTGATGTTTGTGCGCAAGAATGGACTCCTCCACGTGAGCCCTTGCCTGTTCTACACCCACGGGGAAACCCTGTGTAGTTCCCTATTATACTTCAGTCAAGAAAAATAGACTAACCTGGTTCACCTTAAGTCCGCTGTGCCAGGTCAGCGGCCGTGCCTAAGAAGAAAGAAGACGCCCCTTTTTCTTGCGTCATTTGTTGCAAATGTTATATTTTTTGTGTGAAATAGTTGTTTATCATATTTATAATGTCATGTTTAAATTACGCATCAGCTTATGTTGGTTCAGGCATGTGTGTGAGTACGAGGCCTTACTCACGTTAAAGTCTGGGGGTGTGCAGCATACGGGTAGGCTACCCGACACTGCTAAGATTTGAGTGCGTAGTTCCCTTTAAGCCAGTCAGGCCGGTTACCGGCAATCCTTATCACAGCCAGCAGAGGGAGCCCCCAGTTCAGTATAAATAGGCTAGGGCCTAGCTCAGGAAGGGAGAAGTTTCCAGACTCAGTGCAGAGAGGGTTCCCTCCTGAGTCCGTATGCATAGAAGTCAGAAGGGCATAGCTAATCAGCCTGAAGACACAGAATACCACAGAGGCCGATCAGACAAAGCAAGAGGTACTCAAGACAGCAGAGGAGGTACTAGATAAGGACAGCTTCAAGGGTACGCCAGATAAAGGGCATTAGACCTTGGAGAGAAAGTCACATGTAGCAGGACCGGTCAGGAATAGTGTGCAAGCCGCCTGTACTGCATCTCCTGTAATCAACACTCTGTATAATGCCTTGCTAAGACCGGCCATTCTGTACTCCCAAGAACCAGCTGTATTCACTGATATTCAGTAAAAGTTCCAGTTTTTGTTGGCTATCCTATGCTTGCTTCATTCTTCTACAATACCATACACGGCGTGTCACCGTTTAATTGACACTGGCGTCACGAACTGTTAAATACCTGCCTGTTCCAGTATTTGCCCCAATTGAAGACGACAGTGGATCCCAGGTTAGTGGTCAATCTGCACTACAAAGCCCAGCATACACTACTGACCCCCTGGGACACTGCACTAGCCCCACAGAAGTGGATGGAATTGTGGACTGACATGCATACTACCGCTCCATTCAGAGAGGGGACACCCCCCCCCCCCCTCGACCCTTTATTAATCACCTATGCTGTGAACACGCAATACATAATATTCATGGGATGACCCCTTTAAGAACAGATACGGGGTCTTCTCCATTTTTAATCCACTCACTGCACGTGACTGCACCTTCAGGGTTTGTTGGCTATAAGTGACTTCACATTCCTAGTAAGCCAAGCAAATCTATTCCAGCAATCATCATCATCTATCTGTTAGGATGAGATAACTCTACATGATAATTGGAGTGAAATATTAGTCAGCCATTTCCTGGATGTGTTATTCCAAGCACAGGGTGAGCTCATCGTTATGGGAAATATCATCCGTTATCTCCTTTGACTTTATAAGAATTGCTGACTGGTAAAGACGATTAGAAAAACATGGCTGCTTACGTCCGAAAACAGTGCCACACTTGTACACAGGTTTTGTGTGGTACTGCAGCGCAGCTCCATTCACGGTAATAGCAAACATAAGTCATAGGCAGGTATAACTTTTTTTTTTTTTTTTTTTTTTTAAAGCAGCCATTATTCCTAGTCTTGTACAACCCCTTTAATTACACTTTAGGGAGTGTTACCCCATATATTGTGAATCCTTCCTGACTTGCCTCAATACAATTATTTTACCGTTCTTTGAACATTGTAAAGTGAGTCAAGAAAATAAGAAGAAACGCAGCCGGCACTGCTACAGGTGTCTGTATGATCACTGAAATCACAGTATCGCACTGACTCCGTGGTCTCAAGGTGGTGCTCTGCTGGTTTTATAGTCCATATAATGAAGTATGAAAGTAGAAAAAAGTACCGCAGCACTCGCCATCAATCTGGAACTGCAGTTTTATTTCATTGTGACAAAAAGGTGGTGGACATCGCCAACAGCTGTTTCGCGCTAATCCGCGCTTTGTCAAGCCGGCTGTTGGCGATTTACACACTCGTGCATTGTTCTATGTCCACCACCTTTTTGTCACAATGAAATAAAACTGCAGTTCCAGATTGATGGCGAGCGCCGCGGTACTTTTTTTTTCTACTTTCATACTTCATTGTAAAGTGAGTGTATTCATGAAATGGCACTAGGAAACCAATTTTTCCCCATCATGACCAGCCAAGCAATCACCCTTACATTGTCCCTGTAGCATCCCTATTGTATTCTCTCCTTTTACAATGGGGGCTCAAAAGCTCATTTTTAATTTTATAAAGTGTGACCAATGTGCGGTATGCCAGAATAGGGTGCTTGCAAAATTGTTTGTTATATGTAATATTCTCTTGTATTGTGCCTGTATAGTTTTGTATGGATAAGTCAGGGGGCGAGGTGATGGACCCCTGTCTGCCCCTGGTACTGAGAGGAGCTACATGTGCTAACTCTTTGGTGAAAGTCTCAGGCTCGAGTCTCAGAGAATGGGCTCCTGCACACGATCGTTGGGTATCCTCACCGATCCCCTACAGCTCCCTGTAACTACACTCACTGGGTCCCTGCCTGGTCTATAAAAGGTTTTTCCAAGATTTTATAACTGATGACCTATCCTTTGAATAGGTCATCAGTATCTGATCAGTGGGGGTCCAACACCCAGGACCCCCAACAATCAGCTGTTTGATAAGGTACCCACGCTCCTGTGAGCACCTGCTACCTTCTCTCTGCTGCACCAAGCACAGCGCCGTACATTGTATAGTGCTTGGGGCTGAGCTGCGCCTAGGCCACGTGACCGATGAAGGTGATGTCACTCGGCCTAGGGAAAGCTGGAGAAGGCCACGGCGATACTGAGAGCACTGCAGTATTCTCGAAGAGCTGATCAGCGGGGGTCCCGAGTGTCTGACCCCCACCGGTCAGATAATGATGGCCTATCCTCTGGACACACAGGAAATGCACCCTCAGCCAGTCTCTGGATGAGGTGGGTCACTGCTGCGGCAGAAAACATGTCATGTGTGAGATGGGAGCGGGAAGTAGAGACCAGCAGCAATCTGGTAAGCATAGGAACGACGAGGGATTGGCGACGTATTTTAACCCACTCTGAGCCCTTCACAAAAAAGTTTAAAAAATTACCTTTTAAACATAATCGGAGTCACACAGTGAGGCAATAGTCAGTGGGTAGTCTGGTACCACTGTAGTCAGATCGACCTCATGCATATTAGAAAAGGAAAGGATCATTTTAGCACAGAAATGCCCCTAAACCCAATTGTGCAACACAGATTCTGGTATTCAGATGCAAGTTGGGCCAGAGTGACATGACAGCCCCTAGGAATTAAAGGGGTTATGCCATGAATGAGGTAAGAAATGAAAATCAGATGTCATATAGCACATGGCGATCTCTTTCTAAGAGCTCATACACACAGGCGGGCACCAGCCGTGTGCACTCCGTATCACAGATGCGGACCCATTGACTTGAATGGGTCCGCAATCCTCAAGATACAGAGCGGAGGCACGGATCAGAAGCCCATGGAAGCACTACAACGCGCTTCCGTGGGATTTCGATCCGTGTCTCTGCACCGCCCAAAAATTTAACATGTCCTATTTATTTGTGGTGCGGACTCTTCAAGTCAGTGGGTCCTCGCGCGCACACGGACGGTGCCCGTGCATTGCAGACCGCTATTTGTGGTCCGCAGCCCAGGCTCAGACACACACACACACACACACACACACACACACACTCGTGTACATGAGCCCTAACAAAGCTAGAAGCAGCCCTGTACCTCTTCATTGCTCTGCTAGATTGTCTTCAGGCTGGCAGCTCAAGGGGAGTATCCTTCCTCAGGGGGGCATGTCCTTTTTGCTGCATCCCCCTCTATCACAGCTAAAGAAGCTGCCGCTCTTTCTCTGTAACTTACAGCGTCTAACAGTGGATACGGCTGATGGATGAAACCGAGCATGTGCGACCAATGTGGTAGTTGAACGTGCACATTCGTATACAGATTAAGCACTAGGTGGCACCATCATAATGAAGTAAAGAGAGTATCTCACAACTGGAGCATTTTTGTAACAGAAAGTAAAATTACAAAAGTACGTTTTTCCTTGTGAATTATATTAAAAACATTTAACGGTGGCACAAGCCCTTTAACAACTTTCGTCGCAGTAACGCCATGCTTTTACCGGTAATCACAGCAGGTGCAGTGTTGCTTTGGAGCCCTAGTTTTCTGCATGACCACTCATGCATAGGATAGGTTAGTGTCCTTTAGGTATGTAAATCCGCATTTTATGGACTAAATATTCTATACACAGCAGGATTGTATTGTACTTTTTTTTTTATTACTGAAATAAAGATCCACAGATATATGAAAAGTGTTCTAACTGGAGGTGGCAAAGTTTTAGATTTTTTTTTTTTTTCACATTTTTAATATCCAAACGTGTTCCCCACCTTCTCTATTACATGTAGTACCGGTATATTTTCATATTAAAGCGCTGGGGATATTTCTTTATACACATCTGTATCAAAAGAAATGTATAATACATAAAAATATAAACAATTAGATATATACACATAATATATAGATAGATATATTTCTGACATAATGTAATTCCATATATAGATATAACTTTTTAACAAAGTGAGATAGATTCTGGTAGTAGTTTAGATGATATCCTTCAAGTCCATGAGGTATCCCGTGAGGGTAAAGCTGTAAGAGATGCAGAAACAGAAGATTAATGGGGAAAACATGATATGAGATTTCGCCGTGTAGCCATACCCTTTTGTGTCACATGACTTTTCTCACCAATTACAGTGCCGTACAATGTATAGCGGCTGTGCTTGGTAACGCGCTCAGCCCCATTAATGTGAATGGCGTTGAGCTGCCCCTAGGCCATGTGACCGATGAACGTAATGTCACTGGACTAGGAAAAGCAGAGAGAAGGCTGAGGTGCTACTGCCGATTGGTAGGGGTGCCAGGTGTCGGAACACCCAACGATCACATATTGATGACCTTGAAAAAATAAAAATATTGAGGATAGGTCATCAATATAAAATGTGGACAACCCCATTAAGAATGTAACGAGTCATTGAAGAAAAGAAAACTAGAAAGACTGAGGCTTGTGAAAAGAATTAGGATTTGGAAAAGTTTAAAGGGGTTCTCAGCCTTGCAGCTGAAACCCTGTGCCCTTCTAAACATATAAACCCCACTTGTCCGCGGTCCCACCTCGGCTCTGCTCCCCCAAGACGAGAAAGTGGCTTGATCCCATGAACACTGCAGCCAATCACTGTCCTCAGCGGTCACAATGGCTCGAATGGCACATCACTGCTATGACAAAGTCAAAGCCAGTGTTACCGCATAGACATGTGACTGGCTGCAGTCATGGGACCAAGCAGCTTCCCAGTCATTTCCGGTCCCCGCAGGACCAGGAACAGAGCAGCAGAGGGTCCGGAGACGAGTGGGTTTTTTTCTTTTATGTTCAGAGGAGAACTGCAGGGGCAACCCCTTTAAGTGAGTGACATCACACAGGAGATCCAGGAGGCTTCGATAGTAAAGGGATTGTCCCAAGATTTGAACTGATCTATATTAAACCTATCCACAAAAAGGTGCCAATTGTCTGACCACTGGGATTCCCACCGATCCCCAGAACAGGGGTTCTGTATCCCCCTGTATTACTGGAATGGTGGTCGATCACGTGCCCCTGTATGATTGGAGAGTGCTGTACTAAGCTATCTCCAGCAGTCTAATAGAAATGAATGGATCGGTGGTCACGTCTGCGCACTACTGGTTCATACTGATAGGGGACCCCGTTCTTGTGATCGGTGGGGGCCCCAGCAATCATACATTTTTCAGCTGTAATGTAGATAAGTGGCAAATGCTTCTCATGGGCCAATCACTTTATTAATTCTATGATGAAAGGTCAATTCCTCAGTTTTCAAAATGGACTGAATGTAACATTCCTACATTCAAAAGCTAAAGTCCTGCTCACAGTGCTGCATGGCTCGTTACAGGGTATCGGCACCGAGACCGATATTCAGCCACTGAATGCAAACAATGAATGTCTCTATTCACCGACAGCAAGCAGAGGCCTTAGCATATTGAGGAATTAACACGCCAAGTTTTTATTACACAATAAATAAGCTTTGATTACATAAAAATGGAAAACTCATTTAGCAAGCAACATACAATAACTCGGATTACATTATAAAAATTAAAAAGAATCATCACCAAACACAGCCCCAGGATGAGAGATGCCATCTATATTCTACCAGATTGACCTGATGTTGGCTAATATGTACACAAAGTGCAGAACTGCTTCTTAAAGCGAGTCTGTCAGCAGTTTAGACCATGCTAAACTGCTGACAACACAAGTTAGGCGTCGCTGAGAGCAGTACAAACATCTTTT
Organism: Bufo gargarizans; assembly: GCF_014858855.1. Lineage (NCBI taxonomy): Eukaryota > Metazoa > Chordata > Amphibia > Anura > Bufonidae > Bufo > Bufo gargarizans. The sequence goes on from NC_058089.1 coordinate 34,214,732, forward strand.
GTGGAGTTTTTATTATCAATAGTGCGAATATGAAGTTTTATTCTGCCAGATTCTGCTCCTGCAAGTGTCCTGGAGGTGGAGCTTCACCATGAAGTGCTCTCTAAATTGAGCTGCTTTCCCCCCCCCCCCCCCCCCCACACTCTTACAAGTGTCCTGTAGGTGGAGCTTCAGTGTGAAGTGCCCTCTATATTGAGCTGCTTTACGGCCCCTCCCCCTTTGCTCTGACAGCTGCAGCATCCACCTAGGAGACCAGTACAGCTGTCACGCAGAGGGGAGGGGCCGTAAAGCAGCTCCTGGGGACTTGCAGGAGCAGAATCTAGCAGAATAAAACTTCCTATTCACATACATCCTGATAACAAAATCTCCACCAAATGTCTGTCATACTGCTCTTTCCTGTCCCTACCTAGTGCAGCCAACAGTTTAGAAAGGTCAAAACTGCTGACAGACTCCCTTTAAAAACACAGATGTACATATTTTTTTAAAGTTTTTGTAAAAACATGTTTCCTTCATGTGCATTTAGTTCTTTCTGAGGCTGTGCAAGAAAAAAAAAATATAATAATTAACATGCAGAAAGCACCCACCACCAAGAGAGGAAGAAGCATTGTGCAGAGAGCGAGGGGGGTCACACATACACACCCTCAGGGTTCCGGGTAGAGAGAAGAGCGTTCTGCAAGTTACGGGGATGACCTGTTAAATGATTGGGAGTGGTCCGCGCAAGAGACTCTGTGCGACCTAGAAAGAAACCAAGATGTGATCATTCTACCCTTAGAGGACACCAACATTTATTTCTTTTTTTTTGTATGTTTTTATTACAGTTTTACAGGTAAAAGTAGCATGAAGAAAAACACATTACAACTCTCTGATAATGGCAAAATTAAGAAACCGGTTTACTTGTCAAACGGAAACTAGCAAAAACAGAATGGCGCATGTGTGGGATCTCAGGCGCATTGCATTTGCATTTGCCACACAGGGAGAATTAAGTTTTTTTGGCAAATATTCTCATCGGATGAAATAGGCAAAGACATCATTGAGACATGATGACTAGAGCTGTTGGTTAGGGGTGGGGGCATTATCATACTTACCAACGTTTAGGTTGGAAAAATCGCGGCGTTCAAAACTCCGCCCCCTTATAAGCAGGGTTATCGTTAGCCCACCTATTTTTGCCAGGACTGTCTCTGAAAATTAGAGACAGAACCTGCAAATTTGGGACATTTGATATCTATGCATTATGGTGGTGGCCACCAGATGAGGACGGATGCAGGACAAGTCAGGTCCTCGGATTTGCGTCGCAGTATGTTGCATGTTGCAGTGCGACACCATAGACTGCCATTAGACGTAGCCTTAGAGACACTCTTTGTAACGGCTCTCCATTAGGAGGTGGAACAGGGGACCCCTTTCCGTGAACCCCCATATGGGGTGTATGGAAAGGAGATTTCTAAATTAGATAATCCTTAAAATCGTCACTTTAGAGTTGAAAAATATAATAAAAATTAACGATCGGGTTGCTATGGGTTACAGAACATTCCGCCAGTTCCGAGCGGCTCCTCTTTCATATTAGCCTATGTATTCTATGGGGCTCATTTATCAAAACTGCCTAATAGTAAAACTGTAGTTGCCCATAGCATAGCAACCAATCAGAGCTCAGCTTTCATTTTATCAGAGCCCTTTAGGAAATGTAAGCTAAGCTCCGATTGGTTGCTTTGGGCAACTAAGAGTTTTACTGTTAGATAGTCTTGATAAATGTGGCCCTATATGTACGCCTTTGGCTTTAACTAATGGACATTGATACATACCATGAATTTCCATTAATAAGCCGTGTACATGCAGACACAATGATTACTACCACAGGATCATGAACACACAGACTGCCTTTATACCTCTACTTCTGTGCTGTCCTTCCCATTGTGCGCTACTTTGATCAGAAATAGACTCTTCGTCCAGTCGTACTTGGCCGTTTGTGACTGTAGAACCGGTCTGTAGGATGAATTGCTGGAGGTTGCACTGTCTGAGGTCCTTATTGAGCTCCTCCACCTCCTGATTTCTTGCCTGGTGAGAGAATTAACATGAAATCCGGTTGTTTCGGTATAAATCGCTGTACCACTTAAAATTTCAACTAAATGGCAGTGAATGGCAATACCTGACACAACCAGCGAACAAGGGTGGCGCTGTTTTTTGCAAAAACAGTAATCAGTTTTTCGCGACTAAGGCTCTGTTTACAGCATATCTGAGCCTGCCGTCAGAGGTATACATACGGAGCGATTTACATAATATAACTTCAACGTAGTGCTGTATGGCCATATAGTGTCCTATGTCGCCCACTGTTGTTAAAATGACATATACTAATTACATGTTAGCTGTGCTGCCCTAGTAAAAGAGAAAAATAAAAAAAGGCATGCCAGCGCATACTAGCCCAAAAAACACTCTTGGCATATGATCCGGTGCACAAGTCGATGTTAACAAATGCGAACGGAGCCTAGCCAGGTGTAAACCCACGATATACGGTGGTTGCGCCTGCGCAGTCAGGCAGCCTCGGGAGCTGTGTCTCTGTGCCAGAGGCCGTCTGATTGCGCAGGTGCAACCTGCAAACATTGTGGGTTGAAACCAAGCTTAGGATCAAGTGCCCAGTGTACAGATCTCAGATGCACTTGCCCCAAAAAATAATAATTGCTATTCTTGTAAGACTTGTCACTGTGGGTGAGATGAGATAAAAACATTTTTTATTAAATAACCATATAACCCCTTCAATTCTCCCATGTAATTATCATAAGGGGGTTACCCAGGACTTAGAAACGGAAGGCACATGACCCAGCAGCGATGTACTGCTTGGAGACACATCACCACTGAGGCCAGTCTTTGGCTGCAGCAGCGCACCTGACTCCTCCCATGAAGGAAGTCTACAGGTGGAGATGGAAATTGGGAGAAGACAGCCCAGGAGCCTTACTTGAGCGGCGGAGGGTAGCAAAGTATAGCTTTTTCCATTCGTCCCACTGGGTGAAAAGGAGGGGGGGGGGGGGGTTATAAAAAAACAACCCTAGGTGCTCATCGGAGTGAAGCAGTCCCTTCAAAAAGCTCATTAGCAAGGGTGCCAAGAGTCGAAACTGGCTCCCAATGATTTGGAAATTTCTAATCATTCCAGGAAGATTAAAAAATATTATGGCCAGTAACTGGCTGAGCCACCTCTTTTGGCATTTCTGGTGTGTCAAGCTGGGAGCAGGAGGTAAAGAGTAGTGGAGACCGAAGTAGCATCAGAGCAACATAGGGTTATGGTAATGAGTAATTCTTTTTTTTTTTATACCAGTTCTGACCTGTATTCTTAAAAAAAAAAAAAAATTCCTTGGAAAACCCCTTTAAGGGTACCATGAAAGCCAACAATGTCATCTTATTGCAGCCATGGCATTGGATTCTAACATTGGGTGGGTGGTTCTCCTGTTGGCCCCTTCATTCAATGGATCACACATGCTAGCAACTGTCACACACATGCAAAAAAAGTTTTCCTGTACACACCACAAAGTGAACATTAAAATCACGCTAACGTCTATTTCATACTGAATGGCCAAAGGTATGTGGACATCCTTCCGATTGGTGGGCTTGACCATTTCAGATACATAAAACAGAGCATACAACCACGCAATTTCCAAAGACAGACCTCAGTAGACTGGGTTATCCTGAAATGCCCGTTCGGGTTCCGTCTCTTATCTCCTACCCACAAGCCTGAAATCGCCAATGGCTGGAGTGGTGTAATGCACACTTCCATGGGACTTTTCTTGGAGTGATGAACTATGTGTCACCATTTGGTTAAAGGACACAATTGGATGGGCAAACTGCGGCTCTCAAGCTGTTGTAAAACTACAAATTCCATCATGCCCTGCTGTAGGCCTACTGGGAGTTGTAGTTTTACAACAGCAGGAGAGCTGCAGTTTGCCCATCCCTGCTCTATGGCAATGTTGTCCCCCTTAGATACTTCACCATAGAATAAAGTACAGCAGCCTCTATCCATGTTTATCCTTGTCCGACCTGTTACCGGAAGCCAATGTCATTCGATCGTCTGTTGTGTCAAGAACTAGAGGCAAACACACTGTGCAAGTGCGACACTTTATACTGTGTCAATTTTAAAAGAGACCACAAGAGGGCGCTATTGGGTCAATAAAAACATAAGGTGCCCTTCATTTTTTTTTTTATTTCTCACCAGCCTATATTACCAAGAGCAAATAATACTGCGATTATATTGTAACATCAAAAGGCATATCTCTAACTAAACGTACCACTTCAATTGTGAAAGGCTAATAAGGAGAGAAAATCGTTACCCCAACAACACAATGAAAAAGTATCGTGAAATAATCTGATAAGCTTTAAAAATATTCTTTTATTCAGAGGGCAAACACTAAATAGTGAGTCATGCTGGTGAAACACTGACACGAATGTCAGGTTTTACGGTATTAGCCAGATTGAGTGTAAACTGCGCAGGAGCAGATACCAAATTTATGTCGAACAAAAATAAAATTTAAATAAAAAAAAAAATTAAAACAAAACACACGTTTTGCCTTATAACATTTAAAGTGGTTGCCAGCTTTTTGCATACATTTCAGAAGTGCCATATACTGACATACACTGGAATGAGGAACCAGGGCTTATCTTAGCTCCTCCTGGAGCCTATGGGTACGAACCTAAACAAGTTGCAGCGTCCATCGCTTCCCAAGATGGCAACTGTGTTCTCTACTGTGCAGGTGCTGAAAGTGTTTAGCGCAAGTGCAGATGCAAGGATGCCATATACGTCTTGTATGTGCACCTATGCTGAGGTTTTAGGGCTGTTGCAGAAATTACGCTCCGTGTGTTAGACCCGAGATCTGCAGCCCCGGCGGGGGAGCGATGGAGCTAGAACCCAGCGGCAGTTACAGTGATGGAGCGGGGGGTCTGCAGCAAAGGTACCCAGGGATGAACAACCTCATTAAGAGCCTGTGCATTAGAGGACACAGCTGCCATCTTGGAAAGCTATGGATGCCACAACAGTGCTACCCATGAGCAGTATGGGCTAAGCTAAGCCCTGAAACACTGTAGCGGCGTATGGCATTTCTGAAATGTATGTGGAAAGTTGACAACCACTTTAAGGAGTCTTAGCTTGAGATAATAAAATGACTCAGCTTCCATATTTGGAAAAGAAAAAGTACTACCAACTACCTAGCATATTCAAACATATTTACAATAGCGCTTTTATTACTGGAAATATTCATCTCATTCTCATGGCAAACACAGCGGTCCATCCTATACATTCTTCATACGCCCTTATGAAAATTGCTGTAGCATCGTTTGAGCAGTCATCCTTAGCCAAAATACAATATTGGTCCATATGCAGGGAATAGCCTTGAAGCAAGAACATGTCGCAATTTTACATGCATAAGCCAAGCCTAGTTTTGCTGCAGGTGAGCAGTAAGCCTACCTCTAGGTTTCTTCTGGCCTCCTCACAAGCTTTTTCCACATTAGACAGATTACTTTCCAGTTCGTGGGTGTGTACAATCTTTGCTTCCAATTCCTTTTTCATTTTTGTTACCATTTCCTCAATATCAGCTGGACTGGGCACCCCCGAAAGTCTTTTCGAGGTCTCCTTCTGGATTTCCTGTTCTAAAGCCTCAGTCCTTTCACTCAGTTCTTTAATTTTAAGGGTGTAATCCTCCATTGTAGCTCTTAATTGTCTCATTTTATCTTGTCTTTTTTGCTCATCTGTCCTTTCTCTTTCTAGTTCATCCAACCAAAACATCTCCTCTGTTAGCTCAGCATCATTTCGGCGAATAAGTCGTTCCAAATAAGCAACCTCATCATCCTCCTCGTGAGGTCCGCCAGCTCTGCCTCTTTCCCATGTCTGAAGGTCCTTTCCTATAGAACCATTTTGCATTCCTAGGGCTTTAAGCTGCTCTTGTTGTTGTAGCACCAGCTTGAAGATTTCCTCTTTGGTGGGTTGTCTATGGGAAGTGTCTTTACTAGCTGTGCAATTTTGGTATTTCTGTCTATGCTTAAGCAACATATCATTAGAACTCGTGGGTCCCAAATTAAAAGTCAAAGATTTTTTAGGCTCTTTTGACCTTGTAACTTCTGTACCAAGTGCCCGAGGATTAAGAGGCAAGCTAGACCTGACCACGGTTCTTTCTGGAGGAAGAGGAACACTGTCCGAAGAGGGGCGTTCAGCCAAGCTGGGTCCTGTGCGTTTTAATACAAAGTGGACATCATTGGCGTATTGTCCACTTTTGGCCAAGAATTCCAAAGGTCTCTCATGAGGCAAGAGCTGTCTTTCTTTGTCACGTAGAGTCTGGATAAGTACATATCGTCCTGTCTGACCTGTAAGATAATATGAGTAAAGTCTGAATATAGAACAAAAATGTTGACAGACTAAGACCTTCAGAGAAATGACTATAAAAAGTTTATCTTCTGTTTACCCTTAGGTTATGTTCACAAAAAAATTACTGGGGAAATAAGTGAGTTGTCACTTATTATGGATTGGAAACGCCTCAGATTAGCTTCATTGAATAATAACGTGGCTAATCCTCATGTGAATCCACCACACTCCAGCAGCAGAAATCTGACGATGCAGCCTTGGATTTCTGGTGCAGAAATAGAAGTTAAGTTTTAAACTGACCCAAGACAGAAGTGTAGGAAGCAGTTATCTCCAGCCACATTTATGAAACAACCGGTCAACTTTTCAAGAGTATTTAAAAGAGCATCTATCAGCAGATTTGTCCCTATGACACTGGCTGACCTGTTACATGTGCACTTGGCAGCTGAAGGCATCTGTGTTGGTCTCATGTTCATATGTGCCCGCATTGCTGCCAAGCGCACATGCAGCAGGTCAGCCAGTTTCATCGGTACAAATCTGCTGACAGATACCCTATCATATATAGCATAACTTCAATACCTTAAATCCGGTAGAAAATATTAATTGGATGGCTCATCTTGCACATTCATAGCACATCCAAAAAATATGCCATAACAACACGATGGGTGTGGTGCCCACCCCTGAGGATCTGCACCTATTGGGAGAACAGGGGTGATGCACCCCAATTCAGCTGCCCTCCATAAAATTCACTGCTCTTTCTGAAATTCAGAGATTTCAATGGAGAAGGCCATGTACAAACACCTTCATTGTGCAGAACCCTTGTTGTCTTAATAGGTGAGGGTCAGAGAGGTGGAACCATCAACCATGTATGGCATATGCCAAAAACGTGGAAATACTTCCAATCGTAATTGTAGCCTCTTTACTGTAAGTTCATTGGTTGTGGGATGATAGGTCTTATCATGAGGATAATGAGAGTGAGATTGCTCAATCACAACATACTAAACACTGACAGTGGTGAATCAATTTTAATTATAGGCTTTATGTCACAATGGTGAGTCTGCCGCTGAAGGATCTACAATTTTCTCCGAATATCAACTTACAATCTAGAGTGTACTCTGAATAAACACCATGTACACAACATGCATAATAGTCACCGAGCACATACTGTGCCGATAACCCTCCATCATGTGATCAGGTAAGGGCAAATATTCTGCTTGAGCACTGATCAAAAATACAGTGTGACAATCGCCGCCCATTTGGTACATTTCACTACGAGGATGAGCGATCATTAGTACAATCATTCGTTCACATACAGTTTCACTGCACCACATCCCTGTTTACAAGGTGTAATATGCTACCAACAAATGATGACAACTACGCCCGCGGGAAAAAATGCGATCAATGACAAATGATCTCATTAGCTGGCTGATCAGCAGAAATGATTGGGATGGCAGTTTTAGGCCCATGTATAAGAACATTAGGTTTGACTTTTACACCATTCCTGTTTAACTAGGTCCCATGATCTTTATGACCTGAGGGTCTACAATGGACTATGATCAATGAAGATTGTCAGACACTAGAACCCAGCGCTCACCTATGGCCTGGGCCAGGGCGATGACCACATCCTGGCAAGATGTCTGCTCTGTTACCCCGCAGACGACTCTTTGGACCCCATCTACCCAGACTTTCAATTCCATGCTGTAGACGAGCGATTTGGAGCAGGAAAGAAGAGTGGGCAAGATGGATGACGGTCAGTTTAGTATCTCATCACCGTTCACAAGAGGTATACCTGAGAAGAAGAAAAAGAAAAAAAAGTTACACCATGTAATACACATTCACTGACATATATAGCTGTAAGCACACCATCTGAAGGTAGGACAAGAGGCAGCTGAGAGAGATGCCTCCATAGGGGGCGTCATTTCTCTCAATAAGAGTCATAAAAACGTTCTGATTAAAGTCAATTAATTAGATGCTGCATATAACACAACATATTTTAAATTCTCATCAAGGGATGGTCATCTACTGACCAAAATACAATCAGGCAATTGTATTAAGAAATGTGCTCACTGGTGAGTGAAATGGGGGGGGGGGGGGGGGGAGAGAAGGTACAGAGAATAGGAAGTTAGGGATCCTCGGGAGTCTGCTTGTCCCACTCAACGGTCCTTTATGAATAACAGATCTACTGTAATGTTTATGTGCTTCCTTGCAGATGTAAGAAGCCCATCAAAACTTTGCCTAGAAAAACATCAACGATCATTTGCATTCTTATGAACAGATTCTTCAAATTCTCTCTGCTCCAGTAGGGAGAAAACTATCTCTTGTGCCACCTATAGGTAGCTACCTTGTAAGTCAATGTCCGACCCAGGTTTGTGGAAAAATAAAAAGGAGGACTTCTATGGAAGCAAGAGGCCATCGGTATTACATCCAACTCTTGTTCTTTTATTAGTACACACTTAGAAACAACGCGTTTTTGAGGCGAATTGCATCCTTCATCAGGTCAGTGATTGAAACATGACTAGGGATATTAGCCAATCGAGGCCTTCTTCTTGTTTTGGGGTTTGTGCTTCTCATCGTACAAAGTAGGGTGCTGGTTGGCAAGATCAGATCCTTTTGATGCAGCTCGGGGGGGTTACTGTGCAAATTAGCATCACCATAAAAGGAAGAAAACTGTGTCTCTAGGGCCAACTATAGGTAGCTCCCCTGTAAATCAACGTCCAACCCACAAGAGTCTTGAAACATCGAGACCCCTAGTGATAGTCAGTAACCCTATGAAAAGATTAGGCATTTTTGCCTTCACTATAGGAAGTTACTCTGTGCGATACAGAAGACCATGTACACACCCCGCTGGTGGATGTAGCTATAGGTGCACCGCAATGTGTTTATAATTAGAAAATCCTTGGAGAACACGGTGGAAAGAAAGATAGGAGCAACTCCTCAAAACAGGAGGAGACCGTGAGTCATCCTAGAAAAATCCTAAGACAACGACATGCAAATCAGGTGCAGGTATATTTATATCCACACATGTACAGAACACCGTGCCTCATTGTATCGAGTCATTAAAGGACAAAACAGAAGTCACTTAGTGACCACCATGGACTGCAGAACAGGTTCTATCACAGGGCAGAATATACATTACTATGTCCTAGGAAGAAGGCGTGTATGAAGTGGGGCCTGATTAATAAGCTCAATAATACATCAATGGATAATGCTGGTCTCATGGTGCAGCCACATATTAGTGTCTCAAGGGCTAGGGGATATGTTTCTGATCGGTGGGGATCTGACTGCTGGGACACCCACAATCCCCAAACTCATAGAATCGGCAGGATCTAAGATGCTGTGATCATCGGTCAGTTAAACCCACAAATGGGTCATGACACACGTGTGATTACAACGAATACTATGTCCTAGAATATATTTGTGCTCGCCATCATACAGTCAAACAAAAGGTTCATCAAGTGAAACCTACCCTACCTATCCTGATTCAGCAGCATCCCAGCAACCATGTCACTTTTCAAGAACCGTCACTAGGTGTCTGATGCATATCAATCAGTGAAATGCTTGTGTAACTGGCTCCTATTGTACCTGGTAACAATGGTTTGCCCACAGCCATGTTTTTCCATTAGTTTAATGGTGGCTTTACACTGCCCGATGATCAGGGACGATCGTTTCTACCAAAGCTCGTTCCTGATAATCTGCCAGTCTAAAGGGGACGCAAATCACCCGACCGATGAAGAGTGAAACGTTCATTCATTGGGTGAAAGTCGTTCATGTGGGCACCTAAACTGTCACTTCTGGCAGCAGATCGCGCGGTCTAAACAGCGATCTACTGCCCAGAAACAAAGTTGTATGAGGACGGGTGATAACTGCAGTCATCGCTTGTCCTCATACTGTGGAGTTGATCGTTGCGATCAAGCACACAATTGTCGGGAAAGAAACATACCTTCCCGATAATTGCCTGCTCACTAACATGCAGTGATCACCTCCATAGCTACTGCTATCGCTTGTCCTCATATAGTTTCATTGTTTCTGGGCAGCAGAGTGCGATCTGCTGCCTACAAACGATAATTTGTGCCCGCATGAACGATTGTTTTGCCCGATGAACCAGCGTTTCACTCATTCGACGGCACCTCTAGATGGCCAGATTATCGGGAACGATTGTTTGTAGGAATGTTCATCCTCGATAATCTGCCCAACAATCCGGCAGTGTAAACCGCCATATGTCTTCTTCGTATCTGATCCTAATATTTTGGAAAGGACACTATGAGCATAAATCATCCACAATACTGAATGGGTTAAAATGTTTAAAACAACATATAAACATATTAATGGAGCGATTTGCATTTGGACATGCAAAAACAATGTGAAGTATGCAGACACAACAGGTTGAGGTAATGGACTGCATGAGGTCATCACAGAAAAAAACTGCAATAGTAGCAACCAAACCCTTAGGAAACATAATTGATATGATGCAATTAGCATAATAATCTGCTCCAAATATAAATAAGAATATATTTATAGCGCGTGTTCTCCTTACAGCAGCACTTACAGTGCGTCGATGACTTTACACACTGATTCCAAGTTATGGCCTATAGTCCACAGATGCATTAAAGAGGACCATGCAGTGCAATCTGAAAGCAGGAGAAGTTGAGCAGATTGTGGGAAAAGATTGAGTAAGGGTACTTTCACACTTGCGGCAGAGGATTCCGGCAGGCAGTTCCGTCGCCGGGAACTGCCTGCTGAATCCGGCAATCCGGACGCAAACAGATGCACTTGGGAGACAAATCCAGATGCGGATCCGTCTGACAAATGCATTGCAATACCAGATCAGCGTTTCCGGTTGTCATCCGGAAAAACGGATCCGGTATTTTTTATTTTTAAAAGGTCTGCGCATGCGCAGATCGGGAAACCAGATCCGGTTTTCCGGAAAGCTTAGTACCGGATCCGGCATTAATACATTTCAATGGCAATTGTTCAGGATTTTTGGCCGGAGAGAAAACTGCAGCGTGCTGCGGTATTTTCTCCGGCCAAAAAACGTAAGAGGGACTGAACTGATGCACCCTGAACGGAATGCTCTCCATTCAGAATGTATTAGGATAAAACTGATCAGAGTTCCTGTAATACCGGAAAAGAAAAACGCTAGAGTGAAAGTACCCTAAAACTTGTAATTTATACATTTATATCTTTCTTTCTCTGCCTCCTGTGAAAAGCTATTGGTACAGGACGGGGGTCACCAGTGACTGATGGCTCTCTATACACACAATGCTGTCACCTCTTCCCTGTACCGATAGCTGCTCGCAGGAGGTGGAAAAAGCAAAAGATATAAATGTATAAATTATGGCTAGACTTTGTCAACTGCAAGTCTTTTTCTTGTATTTTTTTTACTGTGCTTCTTCCTACAGTGTCGTGAATTTACCACGTTGTCTTTTGGGCCACAAGCAGTCATTGTGTGACTCTAGTCTTATTGTATCAAATGGTAAAAAAAAAAATTTTTAGCTGTCACTGGAATTGCTGTCATTTTGTCTACTTAAAAATGGATCCTTTGAGTCTTGTTTTTTTTCCCATGATCAGAGATGTTGTCCAGGATTTTAATAATTTCCAAAAACAGCACCTCACCTGTCCTCCTCTGGAATTGCATCTTGACGTAAATAGGGCCAAGCTGCAATACTTCACACAACCTGTGGACAGGGGTGGCGCTGTTTTGTGGAAAGAAAGCAGCTACATTTTTCTAATCTTGAACAATCCCTTTAATAGACAAAACGATTGCGGAGCCAAGGCACAAAATGACAGTGCCGTCTAAAGACGTACAGAAAAGCCGGCACATGTTCTAATACAAGGGCTAATCTACCATTACTGATAATCCGCTGTGGATTATAGAATGAGACTTTGGTTAATAATTATACAGGAAACAATTACTTTAAAATTGGTTACTGAAAACTATTACACCAGCGTACTTTGTATATACATACCTCAATGAGCGCAGATTCCTCAGATATTTCTTATGGGTGAGTCACCTGTTTTACGAGAACTGTCCGGCTACACGTAGTTTCGTAGATTTCCACATTTACCATTCTTGATGTAAATTTTCTACAAGCAACTGCACACTAAAGCTGAATTCACCAAGAACATATCCATCGCCATTGACATGAAGTCCCCAGGAGCTACAGGTCAAGATGATGCCTGCTGCTGTCCTGCCTGTAAATGGATCTAAAGGTCCCGTTGAAAAGCCAGATTTTTATTAAGCCCCCACCCTCTGCTCTTCCCCCTCCCCAGTTTCAGAGTAAATGGGAGTGGCAGCTGGACCTGTAGAACCAGCCGGAGAGAATATAGTAAAGCTATTATTATCCATGTGCTACTAGTGGACAGCTCAAATTGGTTTTATGTCAGGGTGGATTTGCAGGTTCATGCACAATATGGCAGAAGCTTACTGACCACGTAATAACCACCATCTCAGGGAACACAGAAGTGCAAAATCAGTGAAAGGGAATTTTTTTGCATGGCAAAGACTGAAATCCGCAGAAAGAAGTCCGCGTGCATTCCGTTTTTTGTGAACGGAACAGCTGGCCCCTGATAGAACAGCACTATCCTTGTCCGTTATGCGGATAATAATAGGACATGTTTTATCTTTTAACGGAACAGAAATACGGAAACGGAAGGCATACGGAGTACCTTCTGTTTTTTTTTACAGATTCATTAAAATGAATGGTTACGTATACGGAACGCAAAAAACAGAACGTAAACGGAATTACCACACCAAATCTGCACGTTACTTGCGTATTTTGGCATGAATTTGCCAGTGCAAAATGGTGAAATCTGCAATGAAAAAATCAGCACAAATGATGTTGCGGTTCAATTTCCATACTCAAAAAAAAAAACTCACCCGTGTACACGATATTAGGAAATCTCATAACTTTGCTGGTATTGTATTAACCAGCAGATTGCGGAACATCCATCCGTAATGCACACCATGTGCATGTGTCCAATCTGAAGACTTGGATCCTCTCCTACATAACCCCCCTCCCTTTACTCTTCCCTCCTTGCTTTGGCTTCAAAAACTGCATCAAACTAGCTTTTGAGAAGACAACCTGAGTAAGAATACTTGTCAGAACTTCGTCTTAACTTTAGACTAATTGAGATTATCCAAAACAATGTCAGCCAAACACGCCAACTATCTAATGTGTATGGGTTGTCCCAACTGTCCCAGATAACCGATTTTGTGAGAAAGACGGATCAAACTCAAGTGCTTCATCAAGAGTTATTTAATGTGTATTGCCAACCTAAGGGCAAGACCACGCATGGCGCCCGCGACTGGGTGTCGCAGCAATCAAAACCCACACCAACATGCAGTTCTACCACAAATCGGAACAGTTTTCAGATGCTTGTTAAATGTTGGAACCAACTAAACTGCAGTTTGTAGATCTACTTTAATACTCCTAAATCACACCGACCTTCAAAACACTACCAGGTAGAACACTACATGAAAAGAACACATAAATACTATACATTAATCCCCCATGAAAGAAACCATCTCTAATGAATGGCCTCCTCCTTCATAGTTGTGTAAACAGGGTCCACCCGTAAACTTTATTATCCAGTAATAACTTGCTGGGGTGGACCGTTTCAATGCTCATCGAGGGTAGACGACACCTTGGAACAGCGACATACAGACGAAGGTAAGGCTTAAATTGTTGATCTGTTCCATAGTGTTGGGTACTTTGGACTTGTTCATTGGACCCACATGATGGTTGGCAGGGAACGTATCCCTATGGCCAGTTTGTGTCCCCATGACAGCTGCCAGGGAACGCATGCCTATGGCCAGCTTTAGACAATGGAAGAAGACACTGCTCGACTGTATACAAGCAGAACTGGTGTCTAACCAAGGTCGCCAACTTTCACCTCCTCCCATGTATTCACTCCCTTCTATACATAACAATAGAGGTTAAAGCCTCTCGAGTATCATTCTGCAGGTGCATCTCCAAAGACAGTATCTCTCAAAAGAATGGTTTCATGTAGAACAATAAGTGTATTATATCTTCATGTAAATTAATGTATCACCTGTTCTTCAGCTTTCTAGGTCTGGGTGTGATGGAGCATTGTTATCATTGAGAAACATGAATAATACTGTAGATTTACAGTAAGATAAAAAGAGACATATACAAAACATTATTACACCATCCATCTCTGCAACCATGGGAATGAATCTTATACATCTCGGGACGCGGGCTAATCAAAGAGAACCCAGAGATGCACATAAGAGCCTACCATACATGATCCAGCCAAGTTCTCCCGATTCTCTCTAGACTCCTTTTAGGCCATCTGCACACAGGATCCGGGTAGACTGGCAGAAATTCAGCACAAATTCTGTGCGTTTCCGCACCAAATCCACATCTCTTTCTTGAGCATTTTGTTGCAGATTGAACGTGATTTTGCCACAAATCTCACCGTATGTGTCAAAAATCGCAATTGACATTCTGCAGATTTCCAACTTTGCACGGAAGAAAGAATGCAGCGTGTATTTCAGATTTGTCCAATCTCATACACTTTGCTGGTACTGTATTTCACGCTGTGGTTTTTCCACACAAGAAACCACGTGGAATAACAGAGCATAATCCATAAGATGTGCAGGAAGCCCTTACAGGGGCAAAGTTCTGCCCACAACAAGCAGTCAATCAACAGTATAGCAGGTTGGTAGACACTTGTTTTAAGATCTTTTACATGGCCGAATGACTGCCCAAAGGAACGGCCACAAGAACGAATGCTCATGGCTTAGGATCCTTTGTGTGCTTGTTCTTTTGCATCATTCACAACTGTTATTTTCATGAGGCTGCCGACAAAGAACGAACTGGCCAATCTACGAGTGTGTGCTCATTTTTTAGATGACTGCTGGGCACTTTTACATGGGGCAATGGGGCTGAAAAAAGTCATCAATTATCTGTAAAAGGCCCTTTTGGTCAATTGCTAGCAGATCACAGGTGAACATGATGGGACCCAATCCCTTCTCCTCTGCTCTGAATGATTATTGTAGAGCCCAGTCAGGGGAATCCTAGCGCTGGGGGATGGGGGGATAGGATTTATCGGTCATGCAACCTGCATTACCACTTAAGAGGGCTCATGCACACAAACTTATTTTTTTCCATGTCTGTTCTGTTTTTTTTGTCGTGGCCTGTTTGCGGAACCAGTCAGTCACTTCAATGAGGCCACAAAAAAGGAAAAAAAAAAAAATGGAAATGTGTGCCCTTATGTTCACATGTCCGTTCCGCAAAAAAAAATAGAACAGGTCCTATTATTGTCCGCATTACGACTGCAAAACATCCAACGGTCATGTGCATGAGCTCTAACTCAGAGTTCCCTATTGGCATACTTGAACATTGATTTTCTAAACGAGACAACCCCTCTCCAAGGAAGATGTCATGTAAAGGCCCCACACACATTAGGCCACTGTCAAGCCAGTCATTTTCTGCAGGATTGGTGGACAGTCTAAGTGTCCATTCACACGTCCGCAAATGGGTCCGCATCCGTTCCGCAATTTTGCGGAACGAGTGCGGACCCATTTTCTATGGGGACGGAATGGATGCGGACAGCACACAGTGTGCTGTCCGCATCCGCATTTGCGGAGCGCGGCCCCGATCTTCGTGTTCGCAGCTCCGCAAAAGATAGAACATGTCCTATTGTCCGCAGCTGCGGACAAGAATAGGCATTTCTATAGGGGTGCCGGGCGGGTGTGTTGCGGATCTGCAATTTGCGGGGCCGCAACACACCACAGACGTGTGAATGGAGCCTAAGGCCTCTTTCACACGACCATATGGCTTCTTCTGTGTTTTGCGGTCCGTTTTTCACGGATCCGTTTTTCTGTACGGCATATACAGTAATTACATAGAAAAAAATTGGGCTGGGCATAACATTTTGAATAGATGGTTCTGCAAAAACGGAACGGATACGGAAGACATTCGGATGCATTTCTGTATGTGTTCCGTTTTTTTTTTTTTGTGGACCCGTTGACTTGAATGGAGCCACGGAACGGGATTTGCAGGCAATAATAGGACATGTTCTATCTTTCAACGGAAATACGGAAACGGAATGCATATGGAGTACATTCCGTTTTTTTGCAGAACCATTGAAATGAATGGTTCGGTATACGGAACGCAAAAAACCGCCCGTAAACGGAAGAAAAAAAAAACGGTCGTGTGAAAGAGGCCTAATAAGCATCGGGAGCTCCCAATAGTCTCGACAGAAGAATAGGGTTCGAATTTCAACACCCGATCATTTTTCTCATGGGAGATAAGCTGCTACCAGAGGCAGCGGTCTTCTCCTCTCTCCCTATTGAAAGCGCATAGCCAGATGTATTGGGGAGTCAGGAGACGGCTGGTACTGATGTATGGGTCTCTATAGATCAATTCGCTTGCAGAAAAGATGACTATTTCTATACATGTGAAATAATTATCCAACCCAATAAGCCATTAACGACTCCCCGATAGTTAACCCAACAGTAATACAATGGCTTGTGGTCCTTGGCTTAAAACAAATTGTATTTAAATGCAACTATCGATCAGATAAACTATTTAATGAGCAAATACGTACAAAAGCCTAAAGTTTATCATGTGGATACAAAGGTAATGTGGAGCTGTTTGCTAAAGCTTAGGGATGTATCCTATAAAGAGGTCACTTTCCTGGGAGATGCCATCTTCTACAACAATGCCGTGTACTAGATCTTTGTCTTCATATCCACCTTATCATCTCCCTAAATGAAAGTAAACACCAAAGGAAAAAATCCATTTCCCTTCTATTATTGGCCGTTAATTACAAGATTAATTAGGTCTAATTTGCCTCAATGCCACTAGCTCAGCACACAGCTTCTTTGTCTCTCATATTGAAAACAATTCCGCTAATGAGGTCGCATCTGTGAATTATTCCTCACTCAGCAAATACCATGTAGGAAAATCATGAGAACGATCTGGAGAACATTGGGCCTCGTGGAGAACTTGGCATGGACAAAAGGGAGGAGAAAAAAAAACTTTCCCCATGGTGACCACTGGTTTACAATTTTATATTTTCTAATTTGTGTGAGAAACGTTGAAGCCGCCATCTGACCTCGGTCTACGAACAACTTCTTCAAATACGTATTTTCACTGTTTTTCATACATATATGTCCTAAGTTACCTTTCCTCTGGACACCAGATATCCTGAGATGAGTGGAACTAGATGACCAGCTTTAAAAAAAAAAAAAAAGCTTGTGTTATAATGCTTCATTTTTTTTTTTTCCAATGAGAATCCAAACTATAATTCAAGGAAACTCTGTTCCTACTGTGGAAACCATGGGGGGTCTCCAAAAGCAGACTAGCCTCCTTGAATGGGGCTACATGCACGAGTGACTCTGCGGCAGCAAACCAAGGGTCAGCCTTGACTTTCTTGCAACGGATTTGGTGTCTGATTTTTTCTGGTAGAAAACTCTTCCAAGTGAACATACCCCAGCACAAAAGTTTGGATTATCTCAAGCCAAGAGGAAAGGTCACTATGTACATGAGCCACATAGGATATTATTTACAAAAACTAGGCCTATGGCCTCATGCACAGGACCACGTCCTTACTGCGAAGAGGATCAGTTGTATCATTTTTGGAATGGCCACATAAATCCATAAAAAATCCGAATGCGTGCGTGACTCCATAGATATGAATGGGTCAGTGTGCTATCCGCAAAAAAAACTTGGACAGCCCATGGATATAAAATACAGTCATAGAGGCCTAATCCTGAAAACTGAAACCCCTTCACATTGCGACTTATTGATTAACCTCTTCATGACCAGCGTCGTACATGTATGCCACTGGTTGGGTCTTTAAAGATGGTGTCAGCTACGCTCTCAGATATTAGCCCCAGGTGACTACTGTTTTAAACAGCACCTGGGGCTAACGTCTGCGATTGGCGATAATGCAGATCACAGACACTTAGGTCCCTTTCACACAGGCGAGATTTCCGCGCGGGTGCAATGCGTGATGTGAACACATTGCACCCGCACTGAATCTGGACCCATTCATTTCTATGGGGCTGTGCACACGAGCAGTGATTTTCACGCATCACTTGTGCGTTGCGTGAAAATCACAGCATGTTCAATATTGTGCGTCTTCCACGCAACGCAGGCCCCATAGAAGTGAATAGGGCTGCGTGAAAATCGCAAGCAAGTGCGGATGCGGTGCGATTTTCACACACGGTTGCTAGGAGACGATCGGGATGGAGACCCGATCATTTTATTATTTTCCCTTATAACATGGTTATAAGGGAAAATAGCATTCTGAATACAGAATGCATAGTACAATAGCGCTGGAGGGGTTAAAAATAAATAAATAATTTAACTCTCCTTAATCAACTTGCTCACGCAGCCGGCATCTTTTCTGTCTTTCTTTGCTGATTGCAGTCAAAGGACCTGTGGTGACGTCACTCCGGTCATCACATGATCCATCACCATGGTGACGGACCATGTGATGACCGGAGTGACTGCAGTCAAAGGACCTGTGGTGACGTCACTCCGGTCATCACATGGTCCGTCACCATGGTGATGGATCATGTGATGACCGGAGTGACGTCACCACAGGTCCTTTGACTGCAATCAGCAAAGAAAGACAGAAAAGATGCCGGCTGCGTGAGCAAGTTGATTAAGGCGAGTTAAATTATTATTATAATTTTTTTAACCCCTCCAGCGCTATTGTACTAAGCATTCTATATTTAGAATGCTATTTTCCTTTTTAACCATGTTATAAGAGAAAATAATACAATCTACAGAACCCCGATCTCAAACCTGAACTTCTGTGAAGAAGTTCGGGTTTGGGTACCAAACACGCGTGATTTTTCTTGCGCGCGTGCAAAACGCATTACAATGTTTTGCACTTGTGTGGAAAAATTGCGCATATTCCCGCAACGCCCGTGTGAAACCAGCCTTAAAACGGTTATCCGCTTTTGACTATATCAGGTCAGTGGAGGTCCGACTCCCGGCACCCCTGCCAATCAGCTGTTTGAAGAAAAGGCAGTGCTCATACAAGAGCTGCCTTCTCTACTCTGTTTACTTGCTCACCGCAGCAATTGCAACAGTGAACAGGTGTAATTACAAGTATGTCATCCCCATTCACTACTATAAGACGGCCCCATCCTATTCACTTGAACAGACAGAGCCGTCCCATAGAACCATAGAAGTGAATGGGGACACCACACTTGTAATTACACAGGCTCACCACTGCAACTGCTGCGGCGAGCAGGTAAACAGCAGAGAAGGTATGAGCACTGCCTTCTCCTCAAACAGCTGATCGGCAGGGGTGTCGGGAGTCAGACCCCCGCCGACATGATATTGATGACCTATCCTGAAGATAGGTCATCAATAGTCAGAAGCGGACAACCCCTTTAAAGGAAACCTGTCACCAGGATTTTGCGCATAGAGCTGGGGACATGGGCTGCTAGATGGCCACTAGCACATCTGCAGTACCCAGGTCCCATAGCTCTCTGCGCTTTTATTGTGTTAAAAAAACGTTTTGAGTGATATGCAAATTTCCTGATATGTGCCCTGTATCCGGAGAGGAGTCAAGCGGAAAGGAGCCCAGCACCGCCTCGCGTCCTTCGAATCTCCTCCTTGCCGGATGACGTCACAGAGCTGGAGCGCCGAAATCTTGCAATGCGCGAGCTAGCGCATGCGCAGTGTCGGCATCATGTTCATTCCCTGTACTGGCATCAGCACAGGGAACGAACTACGCATGCGCTAGCTCACGCATCACGAGATTTCGGCGCTCCAGCTCTGTGACGTCAGCCAGCAAGGAGGAGATTCGGAGCAAGGAGCTTGACTCATCTCCGGCTACAGGACTCATATCAGGTCATTTGCATATCAATCAAAACGTTTTTTTAACACAATAAAAGCACACAGAGCTATGGGGACTGGGGACTGCAGATGTGCTAGTGGCCATCTAGCAGCCCATGTCCCCAGCTCTATGCGCAAAATCCTGGTGACAGGTTTCCTTTAAGTGTCTGTGATCAGACCTTTTGGCTTCTCTTTGTCCAGTATGAAATGGGGTTTACATGTTAGAATGGTCCCCAGACAATAAGCAATTTATTGGGTGCCCCACCACTGGGATCACCAACGATCAGTTGTAATCTAGTAAACTTGGCAATAAGTGCTCAATTTCCCTGCTGTGCCCCCTCAGGGCAAAGTAAACATTATCTACTACCCATTCAAATCAAAGACCTGCCTGTGTACTGCAGCATAGGACAAAACCTCCAGAGCGAGAGGCTTTGGAAACTGTTTGTATATACCAGGGATCAGCAACCTCTGGCACTCCAGCTGTTGTGAAACTACAATTCCCAGCATGCTCCATTCATTTTGATTAGAGTTCTTAGAAAAGCAGTATATAAGGGCTTCATTCACCGGACCTATGCCAAAAGTAGTCCCATAGTATACATTGGCATCCTTTTTTTTTTTTTGCAGTATGGAGCAGTGTAGCATTCTATCCCATGCACTGGCATACAGTAAAAAGTCTATATTATGGGTATTTACTTATTAGCGACATAGACATAGAATGGGATATATACATCCCCATGTATTTCTCCGATATAGGCTCCGGGCATAATGTGAATAGAGCCTATTATTCAGCTCTCTGATCAAGATTTATTTTCTCTCAAAACGTGTGCAGAACACTACAACTGGCCTTGTATTATAGGACGTACACTGTAGGGTTAATGAAGGCCGTGGACTAATTTACTGGACCTGGTCATACTGGTTTGACCACGGACAACCCGAGTTGTGACTGACAGCACTGGACAGCATGTTGTGGGACCGGGACCACTGGAAATACCACGGCTTTCAGCCATTAGACTGTAATTTATCTTGGGAAAATGCTAACACTCACTTTGAGAGTTCACCTGAGGTAATCCTCATACTTGAGTCTTACAAGTTTGGACGTTCTCCATGATCTATACAGAGGAATGCTGGCACTTACCAACTATCTTCAATCAAATGCGTCTCAGTCCACAGCCGACATCGAGAGAAAACTTCATGCAGTGATGGACTGGACATAGGCCGATGATCAGGAAGATTATCGGGAATGAAGTGGACATTCCCAATAACTGCATGATCGTCAACGAAGGTGAGGACTGCATCCACATGCAGTCATCTCCACTGTATGGGGACAAGCGAACAACACAGAGATCACTTGTCCCCATAGAGAACCATTATGCCTACACAGCAGATCTCCTGCACAGGAGCGATAATGAATGAGCGTACGATTCTTCATCGGGTGATTGCCGGCACTTTTTACCGAGGCCAGTTATCGGGAACGAGTGTTTATACAAATGGTCATCCCCAATTATCTGCCATGTGAAAGGACCCCTACTTTAGCCAAGAAATGCCAAAATTCCTGTAAAACCTCCTTTAGTTTGTATTACAATAGTAATAATATTCAAGAGTGATGGCGAATATGGAAAATTGCTCTAAATAACCGGTACAGCAGGGGGCGTAAATAGAAAAGGCTGGGCTCCATAACACATTTTGAAACAAACTTTTTTTTAAATTGCCTATATGGATGAGGAGTGTGTACACTAGGCCCTTCTTCTATGAAATAAAGGGTGACGTTTTACTGCTCCCGGTGAACCCCATTTAACATTAAACATTGAATATTAGAGATAGTGGGGGTCGTTTACAAAGACCAACTAATTCCTAATGAGGCACAGGCGTAGATTTGCCGGATCTGAAGACCTGACATCGCTACTCAAGAGTAAAAAAAAAAAAAAAGCCATGTGTGACAAAATATTGTTGCACAATCGTTTAAAAAGTCGCCTTGTGACTTTGTTATGCCCAAAAAATGCCATAAAAATGTTTGTAAATGACCCCCAACGTCTGCTAATTTGGGACTGCTGTCAACTATGTTATCCAACCTGCATCACCGGTTGCAGTATGGTAACCTGCGCGGTGCCTCGGGACCATGCTGCTCCCCAAAAACATCACTATCATTTACAATGTGACTTCTAATACAGCCAAACCTTGTACCATCTGTAACCGCTCAGGTACGCAGTGTTTTTCAATTGCTGCTGGACTGATAACATCTGTAACTGCTGGAAACTCTCCAGGTTGTCGAAACTTCCTGTTGGTCATGTGACCGCGGCGACATTATGATTCCTATAATTATTTGTATAGCCAGAACACAGTAAGAGGAAAACTATCCAGACACGCTGGTCACAGTGCATGGCACCGAGCGTGTACTCACTGTGAGGTCACCTGTAGGGGGCGTGTTCTCCTGTGCTTTATGGTTAGTTGTAATCGACTGCATCCATTTTACACATAAAATGGTCATGTGTATTGGGTTACATTCAGATGGCTGTAATCTGCACATTTACTGGGGTTTTATAATGCTGTCCCTAGATTA
Source organism: Bufo gargarizans (assembly GCF_014858855.1). Lineage (NCBI taxonomy): Eukaryota > Metazoa > Chordata > Amphibia > Anura > Bufonidae > Bufo > Bufo gargarizans. The sequence continues at coordinate 34,237,440 of NC_058089.1, forward strand.
CAAATTGCAGCAAGCGCCAAATTTTATCAAGGTATGGATAGGGCCCTTTTTCCAAAGTCACACCCCTATCTTGGAAGACCCTTCCCCGATTTGTGATGCGTCACATATCTTTAGAGCACATATGGGGGCCGGGACTGTGCCTAATGATGCCGCATCCTGAAGGCACATACAGTTAGAGGTCATAGAGGGCCACTTTCCAGGAGAAAGCAGCCCTCCATGAGCTGGGCAGGAGCTTTACCAGCTCCTCCGGGAATCGGGGAGGTCATGCCTTTTTCTGGACATTCTGGGAGGGTTGGCATGTACGGTATATGGTAATTTATAATAATTCACATTCACTTAATGTTCTTAGAACAAAAAATAAATAATCTAAAAGCTATGCTGATGTCAGCCACTTCATGCAGGACAGAAGCTGACTATAATGTTCTTTAAGAGGATCAGAGATAGTCCAGAACAGTTTCTCCTGCCATGACACTTGCATTATCTCCAGTTCTGTAGGCCACACATCTAGGTATGGACACGTATTCATACTTTAGTTTGTAATGTGCTAGATAATCTATTAGGGTATTAAAGAGATCAACCTTCGTCCCTTACCCATCTAGAAGCTCAAACAATTGTCATAACTGCCTTGCCCCTTGGTCAAGACCTTATCTGATGGACTCCGCTAACTGTACAAACAGTGGTGGTGGGTTGAGACCTAGAAGTACTTACGAAACATTCGTGTTTGTGTGCCAAGTTCAGGTGCAGCAGCGTGTACAAAGAGGAAAGCTAACATGTCCACCAATCTGAGTAAATATACGCAACACTTGGTGACAGCCGAGGGCACTTCGGCAGTTACTCGAGTGTCCCATCTACACTCAGCGCTAGGTGACAAATGAACACACAAGACCCACATCTTCTACTCCAAGACTCTAGGTCACAATCTTGCATCAGGAGAGCCTGAAAGCAGCTGATCTGAGGTTACAATGAGAGTTCACTTCTGTAATCACAGCCCTCAGTCACCGCGCCGCTAAGCCTGTCAAACAGGTTGTGCAGAGTGCGCTGTGCTAGACCGCCGTTATCTGTACTCTTCCTCCTTGTGCACACACTTTGAAAATCACCTCCACCCAAAAATTCTTTGAAATTTGAAAAATCACATGTTCCAGGTCAGCGAAAACCTGTGAATTAGTTTCCACATACACAAAAATAAATCGACTTTTGTTGGATTAGACTTTACAGCACAGGCTGCCAAGAAGTGAAGGAAGCAGTTTTCGCACGATGACAGGTTAAGTCAAATAAACCTATATACGTGTATGTTTACATGTGGAGTTAAAAGGACACATCCACCTTTGAACACCTTGTAAAATATATATATATATATATATATATATATATATATATATATATATATATATATATATATATATATAATGAACTTAAATCTCAAGTCAAAGCCTGTATTGTACTCCAGAGCTGCATTCATAGTTCTTCCGATTGTTACTGGAAAGAGTCGACCCCTCTACAAGCAGAGTTATGGTCTCATTACATGGGACGACGATCTAGCAGATTGTTGGGAAGGAAGCGTTCCTTCCCGACAATCTGCCGATCGCTAGCAGAAGAGACCGGTTGCATTTACATGCAGCGAGCTCCTCCACAGTATGGGGAGGAGCAATACCTAATGCCATAACTCTTCCCCATACTGTCTCGTTTCCTGGGAGCAGATCCAGTTTACACAGAACGATCTGCTACTGGGAATCGATGATCTTTTGTGCTGCACACAAGATACAATTACCCAAAGAATGAGCGTTTTGCTAGTTCATTGGGTAAGCGGCAGTGCATTTACACCGCCAGATCATCGCTAACCAGAGTTAAGCTTCATTCACACATCCGTGCTCAAATCTGTGAGCAGGGGGTCAGTGATGCATCTGTGAAGGATCTGCGTTGGGTCCGTGTGTCCATTTTTTGCCGTCCGTGTTGCATCTGTGTTTCACCGACACTGAACAGCTGAAAAATAATTTCCAAAGCATCTCTTCCTAATGATCCGTGAAACATGGATGCAACAAGGATGGCATCTGTGGTTTTCACGGACCCATAGACTATAATGGACGTGATGGATCCGTGAACATGGACAAAATAGGGCATGCATCCGTGCTAAAAAAGCAAATCCACGGACCGTGCTAAAACACTGATGTCTGAATACACACATTAAAATGAATGGGGACGCGTGCTGTCCGTGGAGAACACGTACAGCACACGTCCGTACAACACCGACGTGTGAATGAGGCTTTACTAGTTAGCGATGGTCCGTTCAATTGTCGGCCCGTGTAAAGGGCCCATTGGTCTATAATACACTTCCTTTATTCCCTTATCCGATTAGGCTACAAAGATGGTGGAAAATGTGAGAAAGTCTGTAAATGTTAAACTGGCCTCACACATTCTAGAAGTGCTGGCCGAACGATGGTTTGGCTGACAGCTCTCGCTTCCGACTTCCCCATACACGTACAGGGTCACTTCGGCCGCGCGTGTATGTGCATTCAGTGGTGACAGAGCAGAAAGCCGCTGGCAGACACTTCTGTCAGCAGTTTATCCCCTCAGAACAAAAAGATTAAGCAAAAAATAATAATTTCGTGCTCGATCCTTCCAGATGGTGCGGGGCCTTTACATGGTCCTGCATTGCCATCAAACTGGTGCATCTTACGCCTCATTTCTAATCCTCTTATGGGCAGAAAGGTCTCAAATTGTTGCAGACAATTAAGCCGGCTTACGTGGTGGCGTGTTGTGTAAAAAGTAGCATTTATGAAAAGTGAAACCAACTCGTTGTGGGAACAAGTGTTAGGTAAGTGTACTTTCACACTTGCGGCAGAGGATTCCGGCAGGCAGTTCCGTCGCCAGAAACTGCCTGCCGTATCCGTCAAAATGTATGCAAACTGATGGCATTTGTCAGACGGATCAGGATCCTGATCCGTATGACAAATGCGTTAAAATGCCGGATCCGTCTCTCCGGTGTCATCTGCAAAAACGGATCCGGCATCTTTTTTTTCACTTTTTTTGCGGTCTGAGCATGCGCAGACCGCAATGCCAGATCTGTTTTGCTGGAACACTCGGGGACGGATATGGCATTTCAATGGGAAAAAAATGCTGGATCCGGCATTCCAGCAAGGGTTCTTGAATTTTGGCCGGAGATAAAACCGTAGCATGCTGCGGTATTATCTCCGTCCTGAAAAGGCAAAAAGACTGAACGGAAGACATCCTGATGCATCCTGAACGGATTGCTCTCCATTCAGAATGCATTAGGCTAAAACTTCAGTTCTTTTCCAGTATTGAGCCCCTAGGACGGAACTCAGTGCCGGAAAAAAATAACGCTACTGTGAAAGTGCAGGATGCAATTATTTTTTCTAATATGAGCTAAACAGCAGGATTTTGTCAGTAAAGTGACATCCAACAAAAACAAAATAATAACAAAAAACGTCCCAAGTGTGAAACAAAAGTTGCAATTTACTAGTGGAAGTGTCACAAATATGCTTCAAAAGTCGCAATTATGTTTCAAAAGTCTCAAGTGTAGTCTAGCAGGGGTGGTGGCTGAAATGGCGCATTTTGGTTTTAAAAAAAAAGTCACATTTTAGTGCTGTTGGTGTAAAACGTTGCAAATCAAGAGAAGTAGGCAGATAAATCAAGCTGATATTTTGAAAAACAAGTCACATTTTACAAGTGCTGCACGCCTTTTGATATATGAGGTGAAACAAAACACCAGTTTTGATTTGTAACTTTAGTATTTTTTTGGTGCAAATTACGCCATTATTGATAAATGTCCCCCGTTCTGTTGCACTGTACTCTACTCCTAAAATCTACCATGTCGTGATGTAACATTACAGTAAAACACCTGGCGTAAAGCCCAGGGGCGGAATGCAAACTTAAAGTGGCCCTGGAAAAAATAAAAAAAATAAAAGTGGCCCCATGTTGTAGACGGGTTAATCTTGGCAGAAGGCAGAGCCAGCAATACCATGGTACAGCACAAAATACACAGTGTAAAACATAATACTGCCACAGTATTCAACTGTATCTCTGTCCTGAGGATGGCGATACAGTTGAATTCAGGAGGGCACCTGCAGCTGCCGGCCAAATGCTGCTGGCATTAATATCAATATGTACCCGGTCAGTGACTTGAGGAGGGCTCGGTCGGCCCCAAGGGACATTGGCCCACCGGAAAAGTTTCCTGAAGGGTCTATGGCCAATCCGCCCCTGGTAAAGCCTACATTTTCCAGAATCCAGATCAACGATAGAACAAGCTCAGAGCAGACATTCGGCCAGGAAGGAATGCTGGAAGATTTAATCTCTGAAGACTAGACAATTGTGAATACAGTTCTGGACTACATGCATTATGAGTACAATGTAAGTAACGCAATGCATTTACAAAGTGTTTCATGGCCGTGGCCCATTGTAACTGGGATTATTTCTCAAGAGCCATAAGATATTTCCTGGTGTTTGTGCCTCGTTTTTAGCAATTTGTAAAAAAAATAAAATTAATAAAAATGTGATTTACCTTTACATGTAAATTCTAATTATATGTGAATAGCTATGACCCTAGGGAAAATAATCGGCACTGTGAGGCCCATTCTGGTCATTCGCTTCATGTACTAAGCAGGATCTATTACTGACCTTCATAATGACCAGGAACGACCTCTCCCCATCCATCCCTCTGGTGTTGATTTCCATTGGGATTTCTGTTGCCTATTATTATTATGTTTTGAGCTTCTGTTACCTGTACCAAAGAACTGACACTCTGATAGATACATCAAATTCCTGCTCACGTTTGCCAGAATACAGGTTCCACCCTCTGGCACCATCATAAAGGAGTCATTGTCTTAAGACGGAAGGGCTGGGTTATTTTGCCTGCAGCCTCATGGAGATACCTCCGCTCAGTCTACCTGCAGAGCCTGTAACTGTAATGTTATTTTACAGGAGTCAGAGGTCTTCTTCCTGGAGATGTGATGGAAGACGCACAAATTTTTTGGACCTAGATATCACTGCTTAGAGGCTTTTGGTGCCCAGCAACCTAAAATATACACTTATGTATATATAATCACATAATAATCAATGCTCTTGCCTGTTAATTACACAAGACTGAAGTGCCGGTGGTGGGTATTCTCGCCAACCAGGCCTGGTACAGTATAGGGACACTGAACTGTGGAGATCAGCAACATTACTAGCCTGCTGGATCTTTCTGCATTCTGGCATTGCCAGAAGTTTGAAAGCCTCATTAACTATAATGGGGACAGGCGGAGATCTGGCCAGAGTGCAGCGGTTTTCTTCCGGCCGATTCTCTGTATATTCCATTATAGTTAGAGGCCAGACGGAAGACTTTCAAAATTCTGTCAATTCCGTCAGATAGATACAACTGTATTGCTGTCCTCAGGACAGCAATACAATTGAATCTAATGCCTTGCAAGAGCTGAAGGACTTGTGATGACATCACAGTCCATGTGATCAGTTCTAAATGCAGTAGCTGAAAAAGGACCTGCAATGATGTCACCATGTGACCAGTCCTGGGAAGAAGCTGTGGTGAGGTCTGCTACATGAGGATAGGTAAGTGAAGGGGTAGATTACTCAGTGTAAGAGGCAGAGCAATCTTGGGAGTTGTAGTTATTTAACTGGGACTGTATGTTAGGGATGAAGTTATTTACGTGGGACAGTGGGGTGGAGTGATGTTATTTACATGGGACTGTATGTTGAAGATAGCTGGGGAGGGGGTGATGTTATGTACATGGGACTGTATATTCGAGGGGGCCGGAGAGATGGTATTTACATGGGACTCTATGGCGGAGGAGGGAAATAATATTATTTACATGGGACTGTATGGTGGAGGGGCTGAGGAATTATAATTTCTGAGGACAGTAAACATAGGAATATAACTACAGGGGACACTGCAGGCTGCATTATAAATACTGGGGGAGCTTCAAGGCGAGCATTATAACAGTAGGGGGTATTATAAATATTGGGGGCACTGTGGGGACATTTTAAATCCATGGGACATTAAGAGTTCTTATTACTACTGGGGGATCTATAGGAGGGACTTACAGATCCACATTATTTCTACTAAGAGCATTATGGGGGCCTTATTACTACTGAGGGGTCAGTAGATAGCTTTATTACCACTGGGGGAACAATAGCGGAGCTTTATTTCTACTAGGGGCTCTGTAAGGACATCATTAATACTGGAGGGCTCTTCTACTAATGGAGGCACTCTTGTGGAGCACTATTACTATTGGGGGCAGCATTACTCATGAGGGCATTCTAGAAGGGAATTACTATTGGTGGGACTATAAGGAGTACTATTACTATGGGGGGGGCACTCATTTTTCTTCAGGATAGTATTTGGGGGTAGAGAAAAGTGAGGAAGCTAAGATGTCTGTGTTTCACAGTCTGCAGAGACGAGGCGCGACTGAAAGAAAGTGTCCGGACGGAATGGAGAAGATGATGACAGAGAAGATCTACATCACCTGGGAGGCCCTGGATGTGAAAGGTGCGTGCTGCTGTATAGCAAGTACAGTAAAATGTCTTCAGAGCTAATGTTTGCAGGGGGAGGGCGATTGCTTGACATTCGAGAATTGGGCAATATTCATTGGGGCTTGGTCCCCGAATCTTTTGAGACCCTAGCAACGCCCCTGAGCACAGGTATAAACCCTTACCAATCCATTATATTAATTTAAAAAATTTAGGGATTCCATCAAATGGGCTACTAGGTTTTTCCCCCCCACTGGAATTTCTCTTAAAAGACAGTCAGCAAGCTCAACCCTATCCAAACCCGCCGAAATTACGGCGGAACCTGCTCACCACTTAATGTGTAAGGGGGTGTCCCAACATCAGATGTCAAAGGAAACAAGCATTGACATGACTTCAACATGCTTGATCCTTTGTTGTTACGCAAGATAAGCCACCACTATCTATGAATGTTCTGTACGGGGTACTCTTTAAATCATTTACATGCAATATTCATATTCTGAAATATGGGGTCTTGAGGGTTGAGGTTGATACATTTCAGAAATAGAAGAACATTTTTGCCTGGATTTCAGTAACACTAGTAAGCTAGAGGCCCCCTGTAAATGAATGAATACCACAAGAAAAAGGCATTGAAGTTGCCGAGGTCATGGCCCCCTCTCATGTACCGCTATCTACATAGTGGCTGGAGTGAACCTTAGCACCTGGATAAATTCAGTGCTTAATGGATAAACATGCGGGCATACTACATGGAGATGTAAGAGGCTGGACGCACAAGTGGAACCATCATGACGGTCTGATCGTCCGGTATCTAGTCAGTCATTATTATAAAAACCTTTTGGAAGAAGAAGAAATAATGAGTCCATCCGTAATAAAATGATATGATCGTTTGTCATCGCATTTAACATGGTTATCAGTATTGGTCATATAATTGTATGTAAACATGAAGCCACATTGATGCCACCATAGCTCTGTAGGGTTCACTAGATATGTCTCTTCTCTCTTATCCACCATCTTTGCATTCTAGATTGGCCAGTATTATAGAGATGTACATGAAACTTTGGCTTGTATTGCAGCCTATCCTAAGAATTGATGATCAATGTTTAAAAGGTGGTCATACATATTCAATAGCTGTTGGACAACAGCCATCCCCCCCATACACAGACGTTTGGCTTGGCCAATTGTGGTATGTGTATTCTATGTCTATGTGTATTCTATGGGGAGAGTGGAGAAAGATGCTGCCAGACACTTCTGTCGGCGACTTATCTCCCAGGATATCAAAAGGATTGGGTGAAAGTATTCATTTTGCCTGACTCCTATCTTCCCCAACATCATCTGTCAGGAAGAGTCAGGAGCCCCCAACCCACAGACTGATAACAGCCAATACACTAATGTATAATGGGGCCTTAAGTCCCATACACCCCTTTAAAGACATAAAGCTGACCATAGACTAGTGGTTAGACAACAGACACCCCTTTAAAGACATAACGCTGACCATAGACTAGTGGTTAGACAGCAGTAATGGTGGCTTTAAATAGACTTCAGACGAACACTTGTTCTGCTGACAGTTTGTTCCACCAAATGGATTGGGCAAAGTGAATATTTGTGCCAAATCCCTTTGCTCTCTCGGGAGATAGCCACTGCCGGACCCTTCTGGCGGTGACTTTTCTCCTCTCCCTCCATGAATACACATACATATTCCGCTGAGCTGAACATGTATGGAGGAGCCAGGAGGAAGTGGGGGAGATAGCTGTCCAACATCTATTGAAATCGAATGGCTGCTTTAAATGCACCTTAATGGACAAGTAAGACCAGGGATGCGCAACCTGCGGCCCTTCAGCTGTTGCAAAACTACAACTCCCAGCATGCCCTAATAGTTGTAGGTTTGGCATCCCTGACTTGGACCATTTGCTGCCAATAGCCAGTGCTTCCATCCAGATAGCAAGTAATGATCCGCACATCACCAGTGACTTTTCAATGGCACATATGGAGTTGTGACAAACTGCAAGCTTTTCATAAAAACTATTAATAAATGAATCTCCAATACACAAATCTTTACTTTTCCCACAAACCACCCAGATTGATGCAAGAAAATTCTCCAATTTATTCTATTGTGTCCCAGTTCCCAACACAAAGGAACATTCAAAATGTGTGAGTAAGAGCGATAGCCGTGTGCCACCCCAGGGTGACAATGCTGGGAATATATCAGTCATGCTCACCAACGTGACCATCTCAGGTCACATCACAATAAAGGGCCACCCCCCCCCCCCCCAAAGTAAGAGTGAGAGTAACTATGGGAATGTTATTGTTATTGTAATGAGGCCGATACTGAGGATTACGATTTCACCCTTTTGTGATATGTCTTGACATTTCTGATCTCAAATGACAAGCTTCCTGAATTAAAGGGACAGTGACAAAAAACACAGCGAAAGCACCATAAAGGAATGTGGTTATCGGCGGCCGGCATGAGAGCCGCCTGGAGCTGCTGATGAAGGAATCTTTCTATTGTAATATATAGTAAAATAAACAAAGTTGGAGACTGGTTTTCTTTCATCGTCTGGTCAGCGAACCTGGGTGGATGGTTTCACTCAAAAGGAGACTTCTTCTAAAAGCTTCTCCAGCAGATAAGATAAAGCCCACCTAGTCTCCCATATCTATCTGCTAAAAACTCCAGTCTTCTGTTCCGCTTTTTACCTACTTTCAATTTGACACCAAAATGCATCCCCAGCCCCCCTTTACCCAAACATCTAATCTCACCCTCCTTCTCTTATCTTGTATCAGACACTAAAAGGGTCTTTTGTGTGGGAAGGGGGAGCAAAGCAGTTCCAAGATCCGGTCTGGAAAGCCTTTGAATGGTACTATTGTATTGTATTCATGATACGTGCTCCAAAAATCAAACACAATTATCTTATATTTATGATATTTATTGTTTCCAAACCAATTTAAAAGCGGAGATCTGAAAATGTAGTTGTTTTCTGGTTTATATAAGGCTAGTTTCACAACAGCCTGCCGTTCTTAGAGTGGTTATCCAATACTATAAACTGCCCCCCAGACCTCCCCCCCACTGAATATACTTACCTGCCACGCAGCTCCCTGAGCTGCTCCTGGTCCCTGCACCACCGCTGCTGCTTCTCCCCGTGTGTCGGGTGGGGGGGAGGGGGACAGCCAATGGCAGACGGGGAAGAGCCTCCCTAGCATCGTAGGTGACCAGGAGCGGCGCAAGAAGCCAGGTAACTATATTCACTGTGAGGAACCTGGCATATGGGGGGGGGGGGGGGGGGCGCAGTTTATAATAGTACTGGATACCCCCTTCAATCATATCCAAAATAGCCAAAGCCCATTGACTATAATGAGACCCAGCTTGTTTCCGGCATTAATGTCATGATTCAGCCGAATAAGGTGCATTCCCACTCAGACAGAATAAAAAAATAAAATAAAAAATTCAGGAAATCACATTGTATGATTTTTAAAGAATGTATCTGTCTTGCACTGCTGAACATAAGTATTTGAACACCTGAGAAAATCAGTGTTAATATTTGGTACAGAAGCCTTTGTTTGCAATTACAGAGGTCAAATGTTTCCTGTAGTTCTTGACCAGGTTTGCACACACTGCAGCAGGGATTTTGGCCCACTCCTCCACACAGATCTCCTCTAGATCTATCAGGTTTCGGGGCTGTCGCTGAGCAACACAGAGTTTCAACTCCCTTTAAAGATGTTCTATTGGATTTAGGTCTGGAGACTGGCTAGGCCACTCCAGAACCTTGATATGCTTCTTATGGAGCCACTCCTTGGTTATCCTGGCTGTGTGCTTCGGGTCGTTGTCATGTTGGAAGACCCAGCCACGACCCATCTTCAATGCTCTGAGGGAAGGAGGTTGTTGCTCAAAATGTCACAATAAATGGCCCCATTCATCCTCTCCTTAATACAGTGTAGTCGTCCTGTCCCCTTCGCAGAAAAGCACCCCCAAAGCATGATGTTACCACCCCCATGCTTCACAGTAGGGATGGTGTTCTTGGGATACAACTCATCCTTCTTTTTCCTCCAAACACGACGAGTAAAGTTTTACTTTGGTCTCATCTGATCACATGACTTTCTCCCATGCATCCTCTGGATCATCCAGATGGTCATTGGCAAACTTGCAGACGGGCCTGGACATGTGATGACTTGAGCAGAGGAACCTTCCTGTGCAATGCATGATTTGAAACCATGACGGCGTAGTGTTCTACCGACAGTGACCTTTGAAACGGTGGTCCCAGCTCTCTTTATGTCATTGACCAGCTCCTCCCTTGTAGTTCTGGGCTGATTCCTCACCTTTCTGATCATCAGTGATACACCACGAGGTGAGATCTTGGATGGAGCCCCAGTCCGAGGGAGACTGACAGTCGTCTTTAGCCTCTTCCATTTTCTAACAATTGCTCCAGCAGTTGATCTGTTTTTACCGAGCTGCTTGGCAATTGCCCCGTAGCCCTTTCCAGCCTTGTGGAGGTCCACAATTTTGTCTCTGGTGTCTTTGACAGCTCTTTGTTCTTGTCCATGGTAGTAGTTGGCGTCTGACTGACTGTGTGGTGGACAGGGGTCTTTAAAGAGCTCAGACAGGTGGTACTAAGTTAGTTTAATGAGTCGAGTAGAGGTGGACTTTTTAAAAGGCACAGTAAGGCCTCATGCACCCGGCCGTATTGCGGCCTGCAAATGGCGGGTCGGCAATCCACGGCCACCGGCCGCGTGCATCCCGCATCACGGATGCAGACCCAATCACTTGAACGGGTCCGCAATTCCGGAGATACAGAACGGAACAGCGGAAGCACTACGGAGTGCTCTTTCCGTGGTTCCAACATGTCATATTTTTTTGCGGTGCGGACATACTACAGACCGGGCCGCTGCATGGATGTTGCCCGTGCAATGCATGATCAATGTGATTTCATGAATTTTTTTATTTTATTCTGTCTCTCAGAGAGGGAATGCACCTACAATGTGAATTTCAGACCCCTCCATGATTTCTAAGTGGGAGAACTTGCAAAATCGCAGGGTGTTCAAATACTTCTGTTCCTCACTGTATAAGGGACAGAGTTGTAGTACTGGCACCAGAACTACTGCAGGACAGATGATCGGAGGGGTTTCAGACCACCGCCAAAATGGCTTATGATGAGGATAGGTCATCAATATAAAAAGACTGGACAGCCCCTTTAATCAGTGTGTGCATAGAAAATTTGTCAATACTAATATTCCTCGTGTTTCATTTGCAAGATATTTAGTTTGTTGTCAGTGAATGAAAACTCCCCTACTTACATTCACAGACTGCAAACCTAGTCCTGCGCTCGGCTGAGAAGTGGATACAACTGAATCCAACCCAGACAATGCTGTGTGCTCAATAGCCTGGACTGATACACAGTAGCAAACCACCAGATTGGTGCAACAGCTGCTAATGTAGTAAGTATGGAATTTCTTGCTGTACACGTCCCCATCCTCCGCAGTCTACTCTACGCGTTATCGTGTTTGCACGCCTGGGGAGAATCACTCCACCTCTTGTTTCACCATATATGAGAAGTACAAAGTATAAAACATAGTCCAGCGCTTCATATGCCGCGTAAGCAGAGTTCAAATCCACCAGTGTTTGTGCAGCTTCCTGAGGTCAAAAACATTTTTAATACCATTTTTTTCTCATTACAGTTCTCCTGGTATTTTTTTCCAGCATTTTTTTTAATACATATCAAATGTTTGCTGAAAGCAAAATGAAAAAAATAAAATAAATATATATAAATCTATTATATATAAATATTAAACTTGACAAGCAAAAACAAAACAAAACAACTGCGTGTGAAAGAAGCCGAATAGTGATCAGAAAGGTTGTGTAGAAAATACAATGAGGGTCATTTATTAAGGGACTTGCGACTATTATAGACGTAAAAATCCACCTCTGGGACCCGCACCTACAAGGAGAACGGAGCAGGGAAAGCTGTGGCTGGAGGACCCTGGATTTACCGGCGTCCATCCACCGACAAGCTCTGCTCCCCGCTGTCCCCATACAAGTCCACCGCGCGGCCCCTGCTCCCATTCATTTCTATAGGGCAGACAGAAATAGCCGAGCCAGCACTCGGCTATTTTCGGCAGCTCCACTGAAATAAATTCAGGGCAGCTGCGCATGCGCAGTGCGCCCTCCGTTCATTTTCCCGCTCAGTTCTTGTTGTAGGGACCCGCACCTATCAGACAATGGGGGCATAGCCTAGCGATATGCCCCCGTTGTATGTGATGGGAATAGCCCTTTAATGGGGGGGTGGAGAAATCTATGTGCTTGCTGCACCAGTCAAATGAATGGACCTGATTTTCAGTCGCAGAATTTTCTGCCACAAAATCTGCCATGTGTGAAGGCGCCCTAATACTCCGGCAGCACAATGGGAAACAAAGACTGCCCCATTATCTGAGAACCTTTTGTGGCAAAAAACTCTGCGACTGAAAATCGGTTCCATTCATTTGACTGGTGCAGCAAGCACATGGATTTCTGCAAGCCCCATTACGGTAAATGGAACTGATTTTCAGTCGGTGAAATTTCTGCCACAAAATCTGCCGCGTGTGAAGGCGCCCTTACCAGAGTATGGGAAATAAAGTATGCTACGAAAATATGAAGAAAAAAAAAAAAAAAAAGATTTAACGGTATAACAACTGAATATTTTTCTGGTCAAATGAAGTATACCACTGCATACAGGTAGTTTTCGTTTCACTGACAAAACATAAAATAAAAATGGTCTAAAAGAACAAAACAGTCAATACTTACCCATTTGCTCCCCTGCTTCTTCCAGCGCTATGCTCCAGTCATTGAGGTCATCTTCCTGGCTGCAGCGGTTACATTCTTTGCAGTCATGTCACTGCTGCAGCCAGTCAGTGACCTCATCAGTGATGTTCCCTATATCGCTGAGGCCTAGGTGCATTCTGGGATAGTCAGGTCCTGCCCACTACAGTGCAGAGTGAGTATTCCTGCACATTCAGGTGGTTGAGTTGAGTACCTTTGTTTTTTTGTACCCAGCATAACAGAGGGCACTATTTGGGGCAACATTTACCCTGGAAGCCACTAGTGGGGGCAACATTTACACTGGAGGGCACTACTGGGGGCAATATTTATCCTGAAGAGCACTGTGGAGGCAATATTTATCCTGAAGGGCACTAGTGGGGGTAATATTTATACTGGAGGGCACTAGTGGGGGCAACATTTACACTGGAGGGCACTATCTCTTTAATATTTATACTGGAGGCCACTGCTGGGGGCAATATTTATACTGGAAGCCACTTGTGGGGGTTATACTGGAGGGCACTAGTGGGGGCAATATTTATACTGGAGGGCCCTAGTGAGGGCACTGTATATACTGGGGCAATATTGCAACTATGGTGGCTATTATTTATACTGGGGGCACTGTGAGGGTGTATAATTCATCCGAATAGTCATCTGTTTTTCAAGCCCATGAAAAACGGATGCAAAACGGCCATAAAAAAAAATGACAAATGGCCAGAAAGTGGATGCACAAATGGATGAGGAATGGCCACGAAAAAAACGTAGTGTCTTTGTTTTTAATGGCTGTGTGAATGTGGCCTAACAAATATAAACTACCAGAAGACTAATTCTGTTCTTCATCAAATTCAGGGTCTGATCCTAAAGGCAGGGGGTTTACATGCAGATATATTTACCCTCTCTAAGGTATAATCCAGATATTGGGGAAAAAATAAAAAATAAAATAAAAAAGGCAACCAGACCTACTGGAAATCTTTATCTCACCTTGGGGCTCAGCTACTAACTGACCTCATCCTAGCAGAGCACATACCAGACTGATAAGAAGGGTCCTACTAGGAAGGTCACCCCTCCCCCATCCATCATGAAAAAGAACATATTATTAACCATTAAACCAATGTATCTAAATTAAGGTCGAGCACTTGGCAATGAACCATGGGAACACGACTCCCGGGAAGATTTACTTTTATGATCACGGCCACTATTGTAATAATTGTAAACCATAAAGGTGACATAGGACATGGGCTATGCTTATCACACTATATTTCATCTAAAACTGCTGCTGTCCGTAGTGATGGATTTATCTCAGGAGCAAAGTGCACGATATTCCTTTTGCTTATGCTGAAAGCAAATATTGGAAGACTGTACAGAAAAATGAAATGTTGCTTAGCCGCGCGGTTTCATCTGGAAAGGAGTTTTGTACAATTTGTACCGGTTGCGGTAACATTGAAATGAATGGGTCTGCATCCTTACTGTCAGGTGCATGAGGCCTAATGTGTATAGCCACCATACAGTGCTACAGGGGAGCGGGGCCCCAGTAAACCTCTTGCCCAGGAGCCACATCTGTAATAGGACCTGTTATTTGTACGTGCAAACGAAAGATTGGGTTAGAGTTGGGCCAAGGCTAGGATCTGCATTTGGCCACATACCAACCACACATAGGCTAAATGCCACTCACTTGGCATTGGCTTGGCCAATTGTTACCTGGCATCTATGCGGAGCACTGTACCCCACCTGTATAAATGTCCAACGGCCAGACTGAAATCCACGAGAGTCAGTTTACCAGTGTATTGCTAAGCAAGTGCAAACACAGGTCTGATGGAAGAAGATCCTCATCTACAAATGTTACACTCACAAAAGCCAAGTTCCTAATGAGCTTCAACACAATTCCAAACCTGGCTCCCCAAGACCCTAACGTAGGATGGGAACCTTTCCTTCCATCTATACAAATGAATGTGTTAACCAATTAGATTTATACCTCCATCAAAGCCATTTTATTACCTGCTATAAATCTTAGCCTTTCATTCTAAATGACGCCTCCTGTTATCTCCCAGGCCCAGACTTCCAGCTGGACGCTCTGCGACTGACTCATATAGAGCGCCATTGTACAATACAAACATTTTACCCAAACCTTCCGTTTTTTATAGCATCGTTTTCCCAAAAGCTGGAGGTAATATACGGCTGCTTGCAAAAAGGCCTTTGTTTTTTGATCAAAACATTTCTTTTTGTCCAGCCGCAAAAGGACTAGTATCTAAGTGCGTACTGTCGGTAAGACGTAAAGAGCTCCTGCTAAAGCCAGCTGGTGCCCATAGAGCCATAGCACCAGCTCTGAACGTCAGCACTGACCGTATACACCAAAGAAATGGATAGAAAATTAATTGAAAAAACAACAAAAAAGGCAAATACAAATGTGAGGTGTTTAGCTTTGAATGCACCTGTAGGTAGAGAGACTCAGTCAGTGCATCAGAGCAGATCATGATGAAAGGCTGGGAGGGCGGCTGTGCACTCGGTCTATAAAAGGGCTTCTGACTTTGATCTGCAGGTGTGACGACTAGGGTGAAGAGGACTCATTATAGAAAACATGGGAGTGAAGAGATTAGCCTTTTTTGCTTCAAATCTACTGCATCCAGATACCTCGATCAGTTACATGAACCTCACATATATTGCGCAGAGAGCTCCATCTCTACAAGCGTTGGCTAGAAAACCATGAATGTTGGACGTCCTTTCACTTATACATCATCTCGCTGCTGGCGTTCCAGGGTTCTCTAATCCTTTTCCACCCCACTCTGTGCAATGTGAATATTTGCTTTCTTTTTTAGGGGTTATCTGCAAATGTTATCTAAAGATATACTCCAGGATGGTGTAGACAAGGCTTGCCTCCAGAGAAGCCCCCGCCAGCTACTAGGGTCAGAGCCTCAGCATTCCATGATCTGCAGCCCCACACCCACCACCGGTGAATTGTCTTGCTGAGATCAACTACTTTGAATGGAATGGTGCAAAAAAACTAAAGAGGGTTTTAAATTTTGAAAAGCTGGGAAATATAAAAAAAAAAAAATCATCATTTTGAGAGAGATATTTTATTAGTGCTGCAAGAGGAGGCAACACTGCTGTAAATAGGCATTGGGGGTAATTTATTATGAGAAATAACGTTCTGTAGCTGACTGATATTAGTGATGGGCTGATGTCAGCAGTACATAACAGTATGTGTTAACTCCCTCACTGCCGCCGTTATCTTAAAATAAAGACTTGTAAAATATGCTAATGAGCCTCTAGGTCAGGCATGGCCAACCTGTGGCTCTCCAGCTGTTGTAAAACTACAACTCCCACCATGCCCTGCTGTAGGCTGATAACTGTAGACTGTCCGGGCATGATGGGAGTTATAGTTTTGCAACAGCTGGAGAGCCTCAGGTTGGCCATCCCTGCTCTAGGTGCTATTAGGGCGTTGCTTCAGCACCTAGAGGCTCGGTCTACACACCCTTTGGCACGCCCAGGTCCAGTTGATAGACTTTCGAGTTCTCCTCAGTGTCCCGTAAATCCCGCGCCGTCAGGTTTAGTATTCGGCGCAGGCGCAGTGAGTGAAGGACGCGCTCCTGCTGCCAGATTCCTGCCTGCGCCAAAGGAAGCCGGCAGCAGGAGCGCGTCCTTCACTCACTGCGCCAAATACTAAAAGGGACGGGGCAGGCGTGCGATTTACGGGACACTGAGGAGAACTCGAAAGTCCAATCAACTGGACCTGGGCGTGCCAAAGGGTGCGTAGACTGAGCCTCTAGGAGCTGAAGCAACACCCTAATAGCACATAGAGGCTCATTAGCATATTTTAAAAGTTTTTATTTTAAGAGAACAGCGGCAGGGAGTTATAAAGCATACTGTTATGTACTGCTGACATTAGTACATAGCTAACGTCAGTCACCTACATAACGTTATTTCTCATGACAGAAACCCTTTTGACAGAAGTCCGTTTTTTGACCAACCGTGCCACAATATTTAGTGGCGCAGTGTTTAACACCATGTTCGGCAGTTGAGTGGGACCAGGGGCAGAGCAGGGGCGTGACAGGGGCGTGACAGGGGCCTGGAAATAGATGTAAATGTTGGCAAGAGACTACTCCCACCAGGAGCTGGAGTAGTTTTTACACCAGGCACATGGACTGCCGTAGGTTTGCCCAATTTATTACAAGGTGCACACCTCTTCATAAATTAGCAGAATATAAGGCTGCGTTCACATCTCCATTATGGAGAACTGGCTGTCGCCCGCACAAAAAAGAAGAAAAAAAACGAACAAACAGCGTTTATGCCGGAAATTGGCTCGATCACCGCCGGACCTCAATGCAGTCAATGGGGATCCAGCAGTGAAGTAGAGCATCCAGCAACGCCGGCTTCTGTGCCAGAACAGCCTGACGGGTCTCCTAACAAAGATGTGGACAAAGCCTTACAGCGGCGTAGGGGGAAATCTAAGACCGGTGTAAAAAGCTGGTCTTGGTAAGTGACCTGACCTGTCATCAAGAGGACATTTGTATCTGCTTCCAGCTTATTTCCCTTTCCCTACTGAAATAAACATGCATGCTTGGCCAACTCAGTTGAAGATTAAGCCACTGCCAGACAGCTCTGGAGGCAGATAGGACTGGCACTGCCAGCATCTTGATACCATCTGCGGGAAGGGAAAGGGTATAGTCACACTTGGCAGGTCTGCTATGGATTTTCAGCTGTGGAAAATTGTGTGGATTTGGTGATGATCCAGATGACCCCACCGTCTGCCAATTTAGACCCACCTACATGAGGCCATTTTACAATTTTTTTCCCACGGCCACTTTAACGTCCCAATCTGCCCCTGCCCGCACTGTTGCAACTACACACCAATGATGCCTACTGCACTACAAGGAACCATTGTTCCACATCAACCTGCACAAACAACCTTGGAACTTCACGATGCAACCACCACATTTGTAATTTTTATTTCTAAAAACCACAGGGCACATCAGCGATATGAGGAAAACCAGCTTCCTTGGCTTTGAAGTTGAGGGAGTTGACTCATGAAGGAATGCTAGGAATGCACCCTGTGCCTCGCTCTGCCACCCTTACTCCTGTGAGTCAGGAGAGGGTGATGAATAGGGAGCTGGTAATGGAGAAGGATGAGATGCATGGCAGGATTCGGGTGTATATACAATACTGGGGAGCACTTCTACTCCATCATCGACAGATTATGAAACAGTGCAGAAGACAAAATCATTCTGTGTGCATCACATGCCACCTATGGTCCTATACCTATCAAGTACTATTGAACAGGAGCACTTCTATCTCTACGTTGCTCTGTGCTGCCCAAAGTTCCCAACTATTCTTTCACGCTTCCGCATTATTGGCATCAGTCACTAGGCACGAGCCGAGGTGTTGTGACCTGTGCAGCTGGCAAATTGATCACGTGGCCACATGCCTCTATGGCAGGTAACCAGGTTGAAACATGTGCAGGTGAGCCTAGTCAGCAGGTGAGAACCTCTACCTGTCAGCAGGCAAGAAGTCATATTGTTGAGATGTGTTTTCATGGACGATAGAGCTGCTGTCATTCATACATCTGTGACTACATGTTCCTCAGAGCTGGAGACCTCATAGATGGAACACAGATCATATCTAATATTACTGTCATGGACGTATCATCTCTCATCTCACCTATCTGTCCCAGTCGCGTGACACCTGTCTCTTGTAAAGAAGCTGAGGGCACCAGCAGCTCACTACAGATATCCAAACCCCTAGTGTCTACATATCGCGTTTCACTACCAGCACAATACAACCTGATGGTATATGTTCAAGCCTACGGCCACCAGCTGCCACTAGAATCCGACCAGCAGCAGAAATCGACGGGGGGGGGGAGAGTACATAAAATAATCTGCAGGAGTGACATTAAATTAGCAAAGACCACGTCTGGAAACCAGCAAAATATAAGTTAGGGGCAAGTAATTCCTGGGCTATAAATAATGGAGCAGAGTATTGTGCTGCAGATACATGAATGTGAAATATAATTGTCTGCACCAACTATGATTATACACCAGTGGAGGCAACTTGTGGCTCCTCAACCCTTGTTATGACACTACAGATCCCAGCACCCCATAGGCTTGTTTTATAACAGCTTAAAGTGGTTATCCACCTATCTGTAACCTCTGGAAAGGTCATCAGCATCTGATCGTGAAGGTCTGACACCCAGAAACCCTTCCGATAAGCTATTTGAGAAGGCCCAGTGATCATGTCAGCGCCGTGGCCTTCTCGCTGTTTACCCTAGGCCAGTGACGCCATGACTATTGGTCACATGGGCCAAGGCGCAGCTCAGCTCCATTCACTAGCTTGGGTATGCACCGAGAAGGCCATGGCATTCACAGGAGTGCCGGCGATCCTGGGCGTCAGACCCTCACAGATCAGATGCTGATCATCTATCCAGAGTATAGGTCAGTTACAAATAGTCAGATAACCCCTTTAAGGGCTCATGCACACGAGCGTACTTGCTCAGTGACCATATTGTGGACCATAAACGGCCGATCTGCAATATACAGGCACCGGTCGTGTGCACTTAATATCACGGATGCAGACCCATTGACTCGAAGTGGTCCACATCCGCCAGATACAACCAAAGATAGGTGAAGTCCTATCTTTTTGTGGTGCGGAGGCACGGATCGGAGGTCCACAAAAGCACTACAAATCGCTTCCATGGGATTCTGATCCATACATCCCCACAACAAAAAGATAGAACATGTTCTATCTTGGGCCGTATCTTGCAGATTGTAGACCCAGTCAAGTCTGCATCTGCAAGCGGGGTGCACACGGCCAGTACCCATATCTTGCGGACTGAGGGGCACATTAAGACCGGCGTTTTAGGCGCCGGTCTTAATAAAGCCCCATAGCTGGCGCCGGCCTCTCCATAAATTCTAAAATAAGTCTAATCTAAAGTACTCATGTTATAGGTCAGGGAACCAGCGGTCAGACAGCTAGTGACCACTGGTTCCCTGACCGAGTGACATTATCAAAGCCAAGTTCCTCACAACCTCTCAGGGACTTTTAGGGCTATTAAACTAATGCAGAACAAAACTATGTCAATTTTTTTTTAAGATCAGAGTTGGGATGTGCTGGCTCTTTGCCTCATAAATAATAAATCAGAAATCCCACCGCACCTAAATACACAATCGGTAAACACTCACAAAGGAGGAAGCTTAACCTCCAAAACACATCAGAAGAAGCACATCCCAGCTTCTGTCTCTGGAGTGACGTCACTGCAAGTAGACCCACTTGCTGGATTATTCTGAGCAGGAGTTGAGCCACCGGCCGGGTCGCTCCCGACGCCAGATACAGCAGCAGCACACATCAGAAGGAGTCCCCAGCCACCCGGCCACCTTCTGCCTGTTGCCCCTTGCTGTTGGCGCCCCTAAGACTTGATAAAGGAGTTATAAACTCCGAAACGCGTTGTCAACTGAACAATAAAATAGTATTTATACCAAAAAACCTTGAAACTGTGGTCGTCCCTGTGCGCCAAAGAGGTACCCTATCGTGTGTTTTCGGACACAAATCACTCTTCTCGCCCTCAACAATCCCTAGGAGTTTTTGGCAACTCCACCCAAAGGGACTGAACGGGTACTGGCAGCACGGACCTCCCTCACCCTCCCAACCTATTGTGTGTCTAACCTGTTGTGCGCTTACACCTGCACAACACTCAAAGGTGAGCACATTCAATCCATCACGTTTATCTGCGTATCATCGCTTACTACCCTATGAGCGCCTCTCCCTTTGCTCTCTTGCCATAATTGCTGTTTAATAAAAAGAGAATTTTATATTAGGAAATTTGAATCATTTTTCTTTTGGGAAATAGTTGTAAATGTTGGTAAAATTGCCTGAGCCAATGTCGCGATCCCCGCCGCGCTCCAGCCATTCCCACGTGGTAAGGAGAGCTGAGAACGCCCATTGACAAAATATTGTCGCATGGGTGTTTAAAAATGTGCAAAAAGGAGTCTTGTGACTTTTTTTTTTTTAAGCCAAAAACTGGCATAGCGATAGGGTGCGTTAGTGGCCAGCAGAACGCGATATCAACCTGCCAGAAGTACCCATCACACACAGACGTGCTACAACCCAGAGCGGGGCATCTATCGAAGAATTTCTGCAACAACTTACGCTGGGTTCACACCTGAGCGTTTTACAGCGCGTTCCTACGCGCTGTAAAACGCACAACAGGTAAGAACCAATGATTCCCTATGGGAAGGGTTCACACCTGGGCGTTTTACAGCGCGTACGATCGCGCTGTAAAACGCCCGACGCTCAAACAAGTACAGGAGCTTTTTTTGGCGCGTTTGGGCCATAGACTCTTTGGACAACACTGCTGTCAATCACCCAAACGCGCGTCAAACGCGCGTTCACTATTAAAAAAAACGCGCATAAAACGCGCGACAAAAACGCGCATAGAAACGCCTAGGTGTGAACCCAGCGTTAGAGCTCTGGAGTTAGGCTAGGACTACACAGTGGGTCGTGGCCAGGATCGCTGGGCAGAGGTGATCCCATAGAAATGAATGGGATTGCCGCGGCAGTCACAAGAAATCCAGCCGTGTTGAACCCCATTCATTCCTATGGCTGCACTGTGTCGCACCCAAAATCGCAGTGTGGCCATACCCTTACACTTCTCAGAAGAACCTACAGGTACATTCCTTCTATACAGGTGTGAGGTCTATTACACCTTGAGGGCCTTTTCATTTTATAAGCGCAGTGTGGAAACGTAGTGGGGATCATTTTTAAAAGGGACCTGGGACTATTTTAGTCCCATTTTTAACCGGCTGTGCAACAATATTTAGTCACATGGCTGGTATTACGTGGTCAGGAGTTGGGCAGGACTGGGCATGTTGGCCTCTGGCCCCGGCAAATTTACTAATATTTACGCCTGGAAACAGGCGTAAATGTTGGCGAAAAATGACTCCAGTAGTTCTTCTCTCTCCAGGCACACGGACTGCCTTAGATTTGCCTAATTTATGACGAGGCACACGTCTCATCATAAATTAGCCGAATCTTACGGCAGCTCAAGGAGAAATGCAAGACCGGCGTAAAAAGCTGAATGTTTACAAACAACATCTCATTAACAACCATCCATGAAAATCGCATCGCATCCGCACTTGCTTGCAGATGCGATTTTCACGCAGCCCCATTCACTTCTAAGGGGCCAGCGTTGCGTGAAAAAAAATAAGTAAATAAAAATAAAGATAAATCGCTGAATATAGAACATGCTGCGATTTTCACGCAACGCAAAAGTGATGCGTGAAAACTCATGTACACTGACCCATTTAAATGAATGGGTCCGGATTCCGTGCAGGCTCAATGCATTCGGATCACGCATTGCACCCGCGCGGAATTCTCGCTTGTGTGAAAGGGGCCCTAGGCTAGGGCTACACGGCGACATGTGTTGCACAAAATTTTTTGTAACAATGTCAATGGTGTCGCACTGCAACATGCTGCGACGCGACAGTCGCACAGAAATCCAACTTGGCAGTCACAGCTTGTCGCAGTGTGAAACCGTTGACTATCATTTTAAAATATGTTGCTAGACTTTTCTGCGACATGAAATCGCGTGAGACATGTCGCTGTGTAGCCCTAGCTTTAGGCCTCGTTCACATTTATCATCCATCTGCGTTTCATCCATGGAGATGTCTGGGAAGAATCCGTGTTTGGTCCTGGTGTCTGTTTTGGACACTGCTGTATCTCCAGAGCCGCACCCATTGACCACAATGCGCACGTCTGGTACCAAAGTAATGCACGCTCCCTTTAGGATCAATGGATACACATGTTGCCTGTGGAGAACACGGACAGCACACGTCCATGATTCACTGAAATGTGAACGAGACCCTAGAACTCAATAGTTCGGTGCAGAGCCAGGACACAGCACCAGTAGAAGTCTATGGTGAAATCCTGCATCTCCCTATACATTTCATGTGGACCAATGCAGAGTTTTCTTGTCAGAAAAAAAACAAAAAACAGTGCAGTGTTTGGACGGACGCCCCTGTACGGCACCGTGCCTAGTGCGTATGGCGCCACAGTACAGGTTCTGCACATGACTCTAATGCACCAGCCCTTAGGCTCTTTACATAAGTACATACATGGCGCCGCCAGAGGAACACAACCCAGTAAAGGGGGGAAGAAAAATGTTCTCCTCCTTCCCTTCTGGGATCAGTTCCTATTC
Source organism: Bufo gargarizans (assembly GCF_014858855.1). Classification (NCBI taxonomy): domain Eukaryota; kingdom Metazoa; phylum Chordata; class Amphibia; order Anura; family Bufonidae; genus Bufo; species Bufo gargarizans. The sequence goes on from NC_058089.1 coordinate 34,260,872, forward strand.
TTGACAAAACACAAGCAGAAATAAGGGCCGTAAATATGTTCCTGTGAGTGAGTGGCAGATAGACGGCCTAGGGGCGCATGCACAGGGATCCACAGAGGCTCCATCGGGTGCCGAATACATAGGGCTGTCCTCCCTGCCTTCTTACAATTCCATTCTTTCTCACGCACACAAACTAATTTTTTTCTGTGTCCGTTCCAATTTTTTTTTGCGGCCCGTATGTATGTGGAACCGTTCACTTCAATGTGGCCGCAAAAACAACGGAAATGATTCCGTGTCCGTATGTCCGCATAGCCGTGCCGCAAAAAACAGAACCTGTCCTATTATTGTCCGTGTTACAGACAAGGATAGATAGGAATGTTCCGTTAGGCGCCGGACGTTCCGTTCTGCAAAATGCTTTATGCACACAGCCGGTATCTCCGTTTTGCGGATCCGCAATTCGCAGACCGCAAAACAGGCAACAGTCATGTGTATGAGCCCTTGGGTTCACATGGGCGCGTACCTCTGGAGGAAATAAGAAGCATACATCAGTACAGGGCTTATGTATCTCTATGGGGGGGGGGGGGGGGCTAAGACCTGTAATATGTGAGGGTATTAATATGGAAGGACCCAGCGGGTCACTAGTACTACTGCCTCAAGAAGACGCGTCAAACGCACCAACCAGGCATTGCACTGCTCCACTCCGGTCATAAACTCGTCTAAGCAGGTGGTGATCCAGAAGAAGACAGCTGTGGCTATTATGGCTGAACTATCCAGGCAGATCAGGTAGAGGGGAGAATCACGTCGCCTACAGCCACCCAGGAATGCAAAACGTCACGGGGGCCGTTTACGTACTGCACTAGGCTTTTTTTTTTTGTCGTAACAAAATGTCACAAGTCCCCGTTTTGCAACCTTTTGAACGTCCTGCGCTCGATACTTGGCAGTGTAGAGAGTGGCGGGGGCTGGGACCCCAACAAATTTACCAGGGACTGGAGTGGTTTTCACTCCAGACGCATGGTCTGTCAGAAATGCGCACACCTAGTCATAAATTATCGGAGTCCGCCAGCAGTGCAGGGCAGGGGGTAACAAAGACCGAAGCTGAAATGCCGGTCTATGGAGATAACGCCTATATTTTTTAATTCTTCATAAAAAAAGAATTTTACAGAGGACCTCTCCCCTGACATGTCTATTTTTACTAAATAATGGTATTCTACATGAAATGGCCATTCTGGCACACTTATTCTTATGACAATGTGGCACCGTTCCTCTATTATTCCTACCTGAAATGTATAAAAGAACTGCCAATTGGGTGTTATTAGGGAGTGTAGGTTGTAGTTGCCCCTGTGCAGCCTGGTGATCTCCAATCAGTGGCAGACTGTGCAGGGACACGCCCAACTGTTAACATCCAGTAGTATCTTTATTAATAAACTTCTAGCAGGGATAATAGAGGTACAGGACAGCATAGAATTCTAAGAATAGATGCTCCAGTATTGTTATTACATGGGGATCCCAAGTAGTTACTGAACCAGCCATGTCAGGAGAGGTGACGGGTATGGAAGTGGGGAGATTTATGGTCTCTGTGGCCACAGTAATATACAGACCCAGCTTCTCTCACTGCGTCGGTAAGGCTGGGTTCACACCTGAGCGTTTTACAGCGCGTTCCTATGCGCTGTAAAACGCTCAACAAGGAGAAACCAATGCTTCCCTATCGGCATGGTTCTTACCTGGGCGTTTTACAGCGCGTACGATCGCACTGTAAAACGCCTGACGCCCCAAGAAGTACATGAGCTTCTTTGGGGAGTCTTGTCGCGCGTTCCTATACATAGACTTCCGGGAACGCGCGACAATGGGCGTTCGCTTGTCTCTGTATGCGCGATTGCAAACGCCGGTACAAGTCGCGCATACAGAGCGCTCCATCGCGAACGCTCAGGTCTGAACCCAGTGTAAGAAAGCGAGTCCTTTTCTGCAGTTTCACAACATTACGGTCAACCCATGGATTTAAACACTAGTTATATAACGCCGGCTTGGGCAACCTCTGCCTGGCATGTTAGGGCTTGGAGCTTGCAACAGCTGGTGTGGCGGTACACGTCTGCTAAACTGTGCAGAGAGGACCCATCTGCCAACCAACCTCAAGTATCGGAGCCAACATTGCGCCAGAACCCAATGTGGGGGAATCCATTACTAGCAACTGCCTCAGAACCCAACGTGGGGGAAGGCATTACTAGCAACTACCTCAGAACCCAACGTGGGGGAAGGCATTACTAGCAACTACCTCAGAACCCAACGTGGGGGAAGGCATTACTAGCAACTACCTCAGAACCCAACGTGGGGGAAGGCATTACTAGCAACTACCTCAGAACCCAACGTGGGGGAAGGCATTACTAGCAACTACCTCAGAACCCAACGTGGGGGAAGGCATTACTAGCAACTACCTCAGAACCCAACGTGGGGGAAGGCATTACTAGCAACTACCTCAGAACCCAACGTGGGGGAAGGCATTACTAGCAACTACCTCAGAACCCAACGTGGGGGAAGGCATTACTAGCAACTACCTCAGAACCCAACGTGGGGGAAGGCATTACTAGCAACTACCTCAGAACCCAACGTGGGGGAAGGCATTACTAGCAACTACCTCAGAACCCAACGTGGGGGAAGGCATTACTAGCAACTACCTCAGAACCCAACGTGGGGGAAGGCATTACTAGCAACTGCCTCAGAACCCAACGTGGGGGAAGGCATTACTAGCAACTGCCTCAGAACCCAACGTGGGGGAAGGCATTACTAGCAACTGCCTCAGAACCCAACGTGGGGGAAGGCATTACTAGCAACTGCCTCAGAACCCAACGTGGGGGAAGGCATTACTAGCAACTGCCTCAGAACCCAACGTGGGGGAAGGCATTACTAGCAACTGCCTCAGAACCCAACGTGGGGGAAGGCATTACTAGCAACTGCCTCAGAACCCAACGTGGGGGAAGGCATTACTAGCAACTGCCTCAGAACCCAACGTGGGGGAAGGCATTACTAGCAACTGCCTCAGAACCCAACGTGGGGGAAGGCATTACTAGCAACTGCCTCAGAACCCAACGTGGGGGAAGGCATTACTAGCAACTGCCTCAGAACCCAACGTGGGGGAAGGCATTACTAGCAACTGCCTCAGAACCCAACGTGGGGGAAGGCATTACTAGCAACTGCCTCAGAACCCAACGTGGGGGAAGGCATTACTAGCAACTGCCTCAGAACCCAACGTGGGGGAAGGCATTACTAGCAACTGCCTCAGAACCCAACGTGGGGGAAGGCATTACTAGCAACTGCCTCAGAACCCAACGTGGGGGAAGGCATTACTAGCAACTGCCTCAGAACCCAACGTGGGGGAAGGCATTACTAGCAACTGCCTCAGAACCCAACGTGGGGGAAGGCATTACTAGCAACTGCCTCAGAACCCAATGTGGGGGAAGGCATTACTAGCAACTGCCTCAGAACCCAATGTGGGGGAAGGCATTACTAGCAACTGCCTCAGAACCCAATGTGGGGAAAGGCATTACTAGCAACTACCTTAGAACCCAATGTGGGGGAAGGAATTACTAGCAACTGCCTCAGAACCCAATGTAGGGGAACGCATTACTAGCAACTACCTCAGAACCCAACGTGGGGGAAGGCATTACTAGCAACTGCCTCAGAACCCAACGTGGGGGAAGGCATTACTAGCAACTGCCTCAGAACCCAACGTGGGGGAAGGCATTACTAGCAACTGCCTCAGAACCCAATGTGGGGGAAGGCATTACTAGCAACTGCCTCAGAACCCAATGTGGGGGAAGGCATTACTAGCAACTGCCTCAGAACCCAATGTGGGGGAAGGCATTACTAGCAACTGCCTCAGAACCCAATGTGGGGGAAGGCATTACTAGCAACTGCCTCAGAACCCAATGTGGGGGAAGGCATTACTAGCAACTGCCTCAGAACCCAATGTGGGGAAAGGCATTACTAGCAACTACCTTAGAACCCAATGTGGGGGAAGGAATTACTAGCAACTGCCTCAGAACCCAATGTAGGGGAACGCATTACTAGCAACTGCCTCAGAACCCAATGTGGGGGAACGCATTACTAGCAACTGCCTCAGAACCCAATGTGGGGGAACGCATTACTAGCATTTGCCTCAGAACCCAATGTGGGGGAATCCATTACTAGCAACTACCTCAGAACCCAATGTAGGGGATCGCATTACTAGCAACTGTCTAATGTGTAAGTCTACATGAAACGTTTCCTTTACCAGTGGGAATAATAAGAGGGCCAGGACTATCAGCTCCCTGCTGGCCTTCTCCGTGCCCTCAGCCCATCACGATGGCTCCAATGTGTTTTTTCCCAGGCACCAGGACAACCGCTGCCGGGAATTTAAATTCCCCGCTGCAGTCCTCCTCTGTTACCCAGTGGTAAGGTGCTCTGCCATATTAGCAACCGGCTACCATGGAGAGCACACAGCAAAGTGGTAAAATAATAGTGCCACATACCTTATCTGCTCCATCATACCCCAGGGCTCACCTCACTATACTGACACCCTGATACAGGTCATGAAACCGCCTCACACATACATGGACTACACAGGTCTGGACTGTAGATTATGCATCCAACTGGTTTTAGTAAAGGTGTATCCCTTTAACTATTTACAGTACCCCACATCTCATTCCAATGCCAAAAATGGAAAAAAAACACAGTTGCCGCCATAGGTGTCCCAGAAAACATTCATACATTTGGTGCATGTAGTAAACAGCGTGTGACATTGACACTAAATGACATGGAACAGGCTGACAACCTGCTACTATATAAGCACTAAAAGCCAAAGTAGTCAACACCACAGGTAAGTAATGGCAGGAGCAGAAGTTCTCCAGACTTAAAGGGAGTGTCATCTGCTGAGAGTAACTCACCTGTCCGCAGCACAGTCCCCAAATCCAAGAAGACCCGAGCGGCAGTCCCCCTGTCACTCCTGCGGCAGCGCCGATCAGCTGATGCTTCCCCCACCCTGCACTCTCCTGGAATGAGAGGCAGGAAGCAACCTGCGGCGACTCACGCACGTCTGATTGGCCAGCCCCGGCCTCCTGGCCACGCCCACAGGTGATCAAACCTATCGGACCGCTAAAAGTCTCTCAGTCATGGCCGGAGCGCACAGGTGTGGGCGTGGCCAGGTGTCATCTGGTTAGGTGATGTCATTCTGCAAAGAGCAAAGGTGTGCTTAACTCCTTCATGCCCATGTAAAACTGATCTCACCCACTTCCCAGTGCATCCCTGACACCTGTGACGTTCACTTAGCAACCAAAGTATAAAGGAGGCAATTGGGCTGTATGTTATCAGTGAGGTGAAATGTATTGATGTGTAATGTATATAAATGTGTGTGTGTATATACACATAGATCTGCCATAACATACAAGGCGCGCACCTCGAGTAAGTTTCCGGAGGTCGATGTCCCGGACACTCCTAAACAGAGACCCCTACAACAAGAGTTTGTTGCGCGGGTGTTTGAAAAATCGCAAAAAAGGGGTCTTGCGCCTTTTTTTTAACGCCAAAAACTTGAATAAAAATGTTCCAAACTGACCCCCAATGGGTCCTGTGTGGTGTTCCCAGTATGCAGAAGTTAGTACTTACCAAATGTGGTCCAATGAAAGACAACCGGTGATCCAGAAAGAAGGTCATGGGCGCCCGAGCCTCATTGATGGGGTGGGGAGCGAAGGCTAGAAAATGCACGGTAGCACAATCTGCTGACAAAGACGAGCGCGTCCTGTGCAGAGGTCAGGCTCCATGCGGTAGCGTGATTCCCCGTTATGGACATTGCTTGTTTCACAGGATCACACAGCATCCAGGGGCGGACTGGAAACTTAAAGTGGCCCTGGAAAAAATACTAAAAGTGGCCCCGTTTTGTTGTTGGGTCCAAACTGATGGAAGGCAGGGTCTGCAATACCGTATTGTGGCACATTATACCACCCCAACAGGGCCAAATACCACAGTGCATCACAAAATACTACCCCAAAAACTCCCACTGGCCGGCCCCCTGGGCATCGACCCACCAGGAAATTTCCCTGTAAGGTATATGGCCAATCCGCCCCTGACAGCATTATGTCAGTATAATTCTGTAGCAGTAAGGTCATGCAGAGACACACAGCATTATAAATCAGTATAAGGCCTCATGCACACGGCCCTTGTTTTGGTCCGCATCCGAGATGCCGTTTTGGCGGGTCGGATGCGGACCCATTCACTTCAATGGGGCCGCAAAAGATGCGGACAGCACTCCGTGTGCTGTCCGCATCCGTTGCTCCGTTCCGTGGCCCCGCTAAAAAAATATAACATGTCCTATTCTTGTCCGCGCTTTGCGGACAAGAATAGGCATTTATATTGAAGGCTGTCCGTGACATTCCGCAAATAGCGGAACGCGCACGGACGCCATCCGTGTTTTGCGGATCCGCGATTTGCGGACCGCAAAACACACCACGGTCGTGTGCATGCGACCTAATGCTGTGTGATATTGTAAAAGAAGCAGTGTCCATAGCGGTAAATCTTGCTTACACATAGAGGAAGGCTAATGGGGTTTTCCCATCTCTCAAGATGGTTCTCTCAGACCAGCCCAGGCAGCCGCTCCATCTGTTTCCTGCACGTATATACTGTATCTTATGTCACTGTATATAATGTCATTGTAGACTAATGTTCAGGGGGCCCTGACAATACATATTATAGTCCTCCTCCTGGGTGGGCCCCTTCTGAGTTTGGGCTGCTTCCACTATAGCTGCGCCCCTGGATCCACACCTGTCCATGGGTTGTGTCTGGGGTTGCTGCTCTGCTCCATTGAAGTGAATGGGGCTGAACTGTAACACCTCACTTAACCTGTAGACAGGGGAGGTGCTGAAAGCAGACACTTTTTTTTGTCCTGGAGAAACCCTTTTAATACTGACTACTACAGAGTACAGGACATCTGACTGTACAGTGTGGGGCTGCATAGTGGCAGATCAGACGCTGACCACTGTCCACTGCTGAAAGCACCTACAGTGGACATGTGAGCATCTGAACTGGACCATGGAGCAATTGAAGAAGGAGGCCTTCTCAGATGAATCACATATTCTTGTACAACATGTGGATGGCCATATTTGTTTGTGAGTCACCTACCTGGGGATTCAATATGGAAATAAGGCAGCCTGGTGCTTGGGCAATGTTCTGTTGGAGAATCTTGGGTCCAGGCATTCACCAGAACACTATGTTGACATGTACCACCTACCTAACCATTGATGGCGAACCCTTCAAGGTGACGGTATTCCCTAATGGCTCAAGCACACGACCGTTGCCTGTTTTGCAGTCAAAAAACGATACTGGTCGCGTGCTTTCTGAATTTTGCTGAACAGGAACGTCAGGCCCATTATAGAATAGTCCTATCCTTGTTGGTATATATTTGCGGATGCCACAGAATGGACCTACTGATGCGGACACCATCCGACCCCCAAAAAATGCTAATTGAATGCAGATAAAAAATATTTTCATGTGCATGAGCCCTAATGGAGGTGATGTCTTTCATCAGGATAATGCATCCTGCCACCCTGCAAACATTGTTTAGGAATGGTTTGAGGAACATGGCCAAGAGTTTTAGGGTGATCACTTGGTCTCCAAAATCATAAGATCTCAGTCTGATAGAACATCTCTGAGATATGTTGGATTCACAACTCACAAAGTGGAGACAGAGCGGCAGTTGCAGAGAGAGCAGAGCCTCTAGGTGTAATGCCAACGCCCCTGTTGCTCCTAGAGGCTCATTTGCATATATTAAAACATCCCTTTTCTCAGCAATGCGGGCACATATGAACATGGGACCAACACAGATGCCTTCAGCTGCCAAGTGCACATGTAACAGGTCAACCAGTGTCAAAGGTACAGATCTGCTGACAGATGCCCTTTAATGTTATGGCTGATCGGTGTGCGTATGTGTGTGTAGTACTTGTATGTGTAGTACTGGTGTATAGTACTGGTGTGTGGTACTGGTGTATAGTACTGGGGTGGGTATAGTACCAGTTTATAACACTGGTGTATAGTACTGGTGTGTGTAGTACTGATGTATAGTATTGGTGTGTGGTACTGGGATATAGTATGGGGTGGGTATAGTACTGGTTTATAGCACTGGTGTTTAGCACTGGGCTATAGTACTGATGTATAGCACTAGTGTATAACACTGGTGAATAGTACTGGTGTGTAATACTGGTGTATAGTACTGGTGTATAGCACTGGGGTATAGCACTGGTGTATAGTACTGGGGTATAGTACTGGTGTATAGCACTGGTGTATAGTATTGGTGTTTAGCACTGGGGTATAGTACTTGTGTATAGCACTGGTGTTTAGCACTGGGCTATAGTACTGATGTATAGCACTAGTGTATAACACTGGTGAATAGTACTGGTGTGTAATACTGGTGTATAGTACTGGTGTATAGCATTGGTGTATAGCACTGGTGTTTAGTATGGGTGTGTACAGTACTGGTGTATAGTACTGGTGTATGGTACCGGTGTATAGTACCGGTGTATAGTACTGGTGTATAGTACTGGTGTATAGTACCGGTGTATAGTACTGGTGTGTAGTATTGGGGTATAGTACCGGTGTATAGTACTGTTATATAGTACTGGGGTATAGTACTGGGGTATAGTACCGGTGTATAGTACTGGAGTGTAGTACTGGAGTGTAGTACCGGTGTATATTACTGGTATATAGTACTGGTGTATATTACTGGTATATAGTACTGGTGTATATTACTGGTATATAGTACTGGTGTATAGTAACCACTATATAGTACTGGTGTGAAGTACTGGTGTATAATACTGGGGTATAGTACCGGTGTATACTACCGGTATATAGTACTGGGGTATAGTACCGGTGTATAGTACTGGGGTATAGTACTGGGGTATAGTACCACTATATAGTACTGGTGTGTAGTACTGGTGAATAGTAATGGTGTGTAGTACTGGCGTATAGTACTGGTATATACTGTAGTACTGGTGTATAGTACTGGGGTATAGTACTGTACCTTTAAGAATTTGTATAAAAACAAACAAAACATTCCACTACAGGTTTGTAAAGGTCAAAGTGGTAACAGAGATAACACTGCGCAGCGCACTCTGGATCCTCCTGTTCACGTTCACACAGACAGCAGGTGACCTGTTCTTTACCTGCACTAGTTTAGTGCTCTTATTAAGATAATCAAAATAAGAGTATTGTAGGTTTGATACCTTTTAATGGCTAACCAAATTGAAGTAATGATGTTACATAGCGAGCTTTCGAGACATCACCAGTCTCTTCCTCAGGCGTACTACAGAAACATTCAACATCAGCATGCAGGAAAGGAGGGCGATTCAAACCTTAAAAAACAACAAAGGAATCACCATAAAACCTGCAGATAAAGGTGGCGCTATAGTCCTTTTGAACACTTTGGACTATGTAGAAGAAGCACACCGACAACTCACAGACACACGATACTATATCAAAATGGAGGGAGCCCCAACTCAAAAATATTTGAGAAAGTTAAAAAAGGTCATCAGGGGTCTTCTTGCAGGATCCATGCAACTTTTAGACTTGGTATCTGAGAATCCCAGGATCTGAGTATTCTACATGCTTCCCAAAATACATAAAGCAGAGAATCCAGGAAGGCCGATCATTTCAGGTGTGGGAACCCTCATTGAAAAAATCTCAGGTTGGATAGAGGGCATCTTCAAAACATTAGTGAGGAACACAAGTTATCTTCTGGACACCACTGACTTATTGAACAAACTGTCAACCATAGGTCCCCTCCCTAAAGGCACAATCTTGGCCACCATGGATGTAGAATCCTTGTATTCGAATATCCCACACGATGATGGATTAACTGCTTGCCGAGTATACCTGGAGGCGAATGGGATCGTCTCACAGTCTGTACTACAACTGACCAAATTCATCCTCACCCATAACTATTTCTCTTTTGACAAGGAGATATATTTACAGGGCACTGGGACCGCCATGGGCAGTAAAATGGCACCGCAATATGCAAATCTGTTCATGGCAAAACTGCAAAATTACTTTTTGGTATCCTGCCCCAAAAAACCCTTGGCCTACTTCCGTTTCATTGATGACATTCTAATAATCTTGAAAATTTCATGAACAATTTAACAAATTCCATCCCACCATAAACCTGACCCTCAGCTATTCACACACAGAAGTCAGCTTTCTGGACTCCACCATAAAACTTTAGGACGGCTCAATACAGACATCCCTGTATCGAAAACCTATTGATCCACCTACATACCTCAAATGGGACAGCTTCCACCCCAAACCTTTTAAAAAGTCCATCCTCTATAGTCAAGCCACCCAATATAACCAAATCTGCTCCATCCCATCAGACAGGGATGAGCATTTACAATATCTGAAAAGGATACTTTTACACCAGGGCGATCATCCTGCTTCAATTGAAGATCAGATCACAAGAGCCACCAAGATCCCCAGAAGTCAACTTCTCCAATACAATGAAAAGAAACAGAACCAGCGCATACCTCTGGTTGTGACCTACAACTAGAGGTACTGAGGAAAACTGCCCAAAAAATTACATCATGTCCTATGTAAGGATGATCGACTAAAAACAATCTTCCCAGATCCCCCCTTACTAGCTTACCGACAACCTCCTAATCTAAGGAATATTCTGATATGATCAAGTTCAAGGCCATGTACCACAGAAAAAGGAACCCATCCCTGTAATATAAGAAGATGCAAAACCTGTTCCCATATAATGACAGCAGAGAAGATCCGGATCCCCAACACACAGCAGGACTATAGGATCCCTGGGACATTCTACATCTAATGTTGTTTATCTGATTCTCTGCACTAAATGTCCTGTTGGAGAAACAGGACAGAGACTCAATGCAAGGATGAGGTCCTACCGCCACACGATTAAAGAGAAGAAGCTACACTTTACTGTGGCTGAGCATTTCTGTAGCCCAGGACACAATGAAGAACACATGAAAGTTCTCATATTAAAAGGTAACTTCAAATCCCAAAAAGCTAGAAGAATTTGGGAATACAAATGTATAACACTGCTTGACACTTTGAATACTGGACTGAATTTGTCCCTGGGATTTATGACACACTACAAGATCTAAAGAGTCTTCTATAGACATAGTCGGGGCATTAGGTCTCTGAGATAGCATCAATTTAGAGACCATAAAACTTTCACACCCCTTATCTGTAAGATAATTAAGGACTCATTCTCAAGATCTTTGATATGTTCTGTTATTTTTCAAATGTCCATTCATTCCCCCCCATGCCTCTGTTCTTATTATATATATATTGCTGTTTCTTCATATATTCTTGTAGTACGCCTGATGAAGAGACTGGTGATGTCTCGAAAGCTCGCTATGTGACATAATAAATTAGGCGCATCTTACTGTGGTGCACAGGGATCAAGAATGGTGTATGGGAATGCCAGACTAGATAAATGTCCCTCACTGGGGGAGCTGGATAAAAACTGATGAAAAAAGAATGTGGAACCATTCATTTCAATGGGTCCGCAAAAAAAACCTGAAATGACTCCGTGTGCATTCCGTTTCTGTATCTCTGCATGTCCGTTCCACAAAAAATTAGAACATGTCCTATTCTTGTCTGTTTTGCGGACAAGGACAGGCATTGTTACAATGGATCCGCCAAAAAAAGATGAAATACGGATGTCACACAGATGTCATCAGTTTTTTTTTTGCGGATCAATGTTTTTAGGATCGCAAAATACATACGGTCGTGTGCATGAGCCCTTAGGCTACTTTCACATCTGTATTTTTGCTGGATCAGGCAGAGATCAGCAAAAACGCTTCCGTTAGGATAATACAAACGGAAGAAACCGTTATGAACAGATCGGTTGTATTATCTCAAAAATTAATGCCTCTAAAACCTTTGTAAGCCAATGAGCGCCGGATCCGTTTTTTTTTCCATTTGATCTGTATCCCGTGACACACACAAAAACGCTGCTTGCATGGGAATGCAACCAAATGGAATGCATTCTGGCGCACTTTGTTCCGGTTTTGTTCAGTTTTGTCTCCATTGACAATGAATGGGGAAAAAACTGAAGCGTTTTTCTCCGGTATTGAGATCCTCTGCCGGATCTCAATACTGGAAATGAAAACGCTGATGTGAAAGTAGCCATAGTTGCCTACAGCAACCAATCAGATTCCACCTTGTATTTTTCCTTTAGAAAATGAAAGGTGGAATCTAATTGGTTGCTAAGTCAGTTCTCCTTTGCACCAAATTTTAATAAATTTCCCCAAGTGTGTAAAAACCACCACAAAACTGCCCCAAAAATCATCGCAAAAACTGTGTGTGTGAGACAAACACCACATTCATGTGTGTAGGGACCCTCGTGTGGTTATTAGGCTTTGGGGGTTTGCTTGTATAATTATTTGTCTGGGAAAGATGGGTGACAATTCCATATGGGGGGGTAGTAAATGATATAACTAAAGCTTAAGACAGACATGAGGCCATACTTGGTCTCAGAAGGCTAGAGTGAAATGTTCGGCGGGCTTTCCAAAACATTGGACAATGGGTGGTGTAAAATTAGACCAGTGGGTAAAGATGCTCCAAATTTATCATCCACGATGAGCCATTTTAATAAATTTGGCGCATCTTTAGACGGTCTCGGTTACAAGTTTAGCCAGGATTAGTAAATCTGCCCCATTATTTCAAGGGAGGGAGATAAGTATCTACCTGACATGTCACGCTGCTTATCAAGGGTAAAGGAAAGGTAAATTTCCATGTTTTGTACAAGCCTATATATAGGGGACAGTTGGGCTCGGCCTCTAGACAGATGGTGTAGAGTTCAGCTCGATCAGATAAGGCTACTTGCACATATGCAGTACAGCCTTCCGGCAGGCTGTTCCAGCATACAATGCTGGGAATCATCTGGATAAAGACCTCGGCGGGCAGCGGTTAATTTTCTGTCCGAATCCTGGCATACTTTCCAGGTAGCGGCCGGATATCCAATGGACACCATTACAGTTAATGGGGCTGGTGGGCATTCTCGTACTCTCCAGCAGTGGCGGATCCAGAGAGTTCCCGCCAGAGGTGTAGCTAAAGGCTTGTGGGCCCTGCTTCAAGAGTTCAGCTTGGGCAGGGAGCACATAGCCCTCCTTAAACTGAGGCAAAACTTGAAAGGACCCCCTCACCATGCCAAATTCTTGACCTTACCCATTCCCTCCAGCCAGAGGTGTAACCTGAAGACTCTAGGCCCCAGTGCAAAATCTATAACAGAGCCCTCCTAGCACACACTTTCTATACCTGCGCCTTCTCATGTGGCACAAGGGTCTTTGGGCCCCCTCAGACTCCAGGGCCCGGTAGTGACTGCTACCTCTGCACCCCCTATAGCTACGCGCCTGGTTCCGTCAGGCTGTTCTCTGCAGGAATAGCCTGCTGGATCTCTTACTGCTTGTGTGAAACTAGCCTAACTAAAATCTCAGGTCTATGACCATCTATAGAAATGGCTGACCAGAAGGATGACCTAAAGATTTATATTTCTGGCTGATGGCTTCATAACAAAGGTCTTAAAATGGCAGAAAAAGAACAGAACAAAATGATCAGACATGTTGAAACACAACAGCCCAAACCTTCTCTACTCAGATGTCTGCCATGGGTGGAGACTATGGAGGCCCCATACACATTAGCCCAGATTTACTAATGTGCCTGTGTCTTAAATCTGTATAAAAAGTGGTGAGGCTTTTCAATGGGGGGTGGGGTCTAAGATGCACCAGTTGGCATCAAAATTGTGCCACAATTCTGGCATAAAATTATTTCTCAAAGTAAACCAACCAATAGTTGGTCTAGAGTCAGAGAAAAGTGTGAATCCCTGCACCACATTTATCATTCGGCCTGAGCCCCTGTGATAGATCTGGTGCAGGTCTAGACAGTTGGTCTAATCTTACTTCATCTTTAGGATTAGTAAATCTGGACCATGATCTTGGTGATATCGACGGGTTTGGCTGACATTAATCTGCGGTGTACATGATGTACAGTGTGATGCATTATGTAAAGGTTTAGATGGTAAATTAGATTAGGTTATTGTTAACTAATGGTCTCAGACTCTCAAAGATAAATATTTTTGGCCTGCAAGAGAAAGAAGGAAACCTCTCAGGGCAGGTCTAACCAGTCCGCCACACACTTACTGTACGCTCCCTCTGTACAGGAAGGTTATTATTATAAGAGATCATTAGTCAACCTCTGGAACAGTGATGTTCAAAACAGAAATATGGAGGTGCCTCACGTGTCATCCCTCTTATCAACTAAGGCACTGTAGGAATCTACTCTTGGATCTGTGTGTCATACTCCATAGCTAATCCGACAAACCTGCATGAAATCATATAACTTTTGCAGTGAGTTTCATTCTTGCATAAAAAAGTTGCACCTACCAATCCCCTGGTGCTTTGTAGTCACATTTCCATGGTCCACCGGTCTCTGTTTCCTGGCCTTCTTTGGTGGTGTGTTAATTTTATTGGGGGGGGGGGGATAAATGTAGTGTAGGGTTCATTCACACACCTGTCGCAAAATACAGATTAAATTCGGATGCGCAATGGGGACCTTTGTTTTTTTTACAATTTCTTCCGCTATTAGACCCATATTGAATCCGTTTTTTGGTCTGTATTTCTCTATGAGTTGTCTGTTTTTCATTGGTATTTGTTCCATTTGTATTTTTGCTGAATAATTAACTATTTATTTTTTGCTGTTCTAGTGATTTTCCTGAATTACAGATGTAACGCCCCCACTCTCTGCATGCAGGACTTTTTTGTCTGGTAAAAAACGGAAACTGAATGGACCCAGTTGTAGTCTATGGAGTCTGGTTTAGTGATATGCAGAATCCGGCACTTCTGTTCAGAATGTGATAACGCTCTTATGGACCCGGCCTAGCACTAAAACCTGTATTTAGGGGGGGAATAAAAAATGCTGCATACTTTGTAGTGCACTGTATTTCTCTCCCCTCCTATCAGTGCATAGGAAGTGTGCTGTCCATGCATATGACCACTAGTGTTGGGCACAAATATTCAAATCGCGAATTTTAATCGCGAATATTGCCACTTTGAGAATTTGCGAATATTTTGAATATAGTGCTAAATATTCGTATTCGCGAATACTCTAAATTACTTTTCCTTTTCAATATTTCTTTATTGGTATTTTGTCAAAACTGAAATGTAACATATCCTGCTGGTTAACGCAGGCAAAGAAGAATAAAGAAAAATTGTTTTTGCACATTTGACACTTGAAAAAGAAGAGAAAAGAAGTAATGATTGGACATAAGTTAAATGACCATAATTATTAGTGAACCACCTTACAGGCAGTTTTACATATGTGTAAAATAACATATCCATATACAGAGTTGTATAAACTTGAGTCTCATGGATAAAAGAGAAAATAATATAAAGAAATTGGAACTAGGAACTGAAATTCCACTAGGTCATTAATAGGAAAGCAATTATGGGGAACTAGGTATCTAATAGTGCCCCATAAGGAGAAGACCACCATAGCGCCCCAGTTTTGGGGTATTTGGAAGATCTATTGTTGCTATGTGCGATCATCTTTTCAAATCTTCAGTTTATGTTTACTTTTCCGATTATCTGAGATATAGGAGGGATTGATGCCGTTTTCCAATTTTGTGCAATACCTTGAAGGGTGGCTGTATGTGGCCTATTATGGTTTTTGGGGATATTGGGAGAGAGTCTATATTTAACCTTAAAAGGAATATTTCTGGTCTGAAGGGGAGTTTCTCCGCTGTTACCGAATGGATTAAGTTTTTAATTCTTTCCCATAAGTCATTGACAAACAGGCATTCCCAAAATATATGAGTAAGAGTGCCTACTTGGCCACAGCCTCTCCAACACATATTGGACGAGTTTTCATATATCTTGGACAATCTGTAAGGTGTCTAATACCATCTATATATTAATTTAGAGTACGCCTTGTGATGTTCAGTACATGACGAACTGCGTATTGATGTTATGTATGCTTTTTTCCATTGAAAGACCGAGATGTCTAAATTCAAGTCTTTTTCCCATTTTTTTATATGGGAAAAATGGTAGTCCATATATGGTTCTGAGAATTGGAGGTAAAACATCTTAATCCCTTTCCAGGTAGCACCAATTTGGTTTGTCAAGAATGTATATGTTTGAGGTGGGATTGTGAGCGAAGTGAGGGAATTATTATACAGAAAAGTACGGATTTGTAGATATTTATATAAGTCTGCTTTGTCCAGCTGATATTTGTTCTGTAGGAAAAGGAAGTTGTGTAATGTTTTCCCATTGTATAGGTTTCGAATATGGCATAGTCCTGCTTGGACCCAGGTCAGTAATGTTAGATCTGGAATATATAGTTCTAGAACCTGGAGTGGGATATCTAGTGTTTTTTTAGTTGGAAGGTAAGAACAAGTTGTGATGTAGGACTTCCATGCTTGGATGGATAGTAGCTTTCATTGTAGGGAGAATTTTTGGGAAGTTTTTTATTTTGCCTATTAACGAGGCCAGTAGTGTAGAACGTAGGTCTTTATGTTTAATTATATTGTTTTCTATGTCTACCTACAGCTTATCTTTTGTGGGATACCACCAAGCTCTGGATTGGTTTTAATATAGTCGCCATGTGATATAATATTATATCAGGCATTCCCAAACCCCCATGCCTAGCTAGGATACCGGTTGCTATTCTTGGGTGTTTATTAGCCCATATAAATCTACTAAGTTGGCATTGGAGTTTTTGTATTAGATATCTTGGGATATGTGAAGGGATGGTACGAAAAAGATATAAGATTTTGGGTAATATTATCATTTTATATAATACGAGTGTACCCCACCATGAAACCTCATAAGAGCTCAAATGATTGAGATCTTTTTGTAGTTTGAGTATTAAAGAATTGAAGTAATTTTTTTTTTTCATATTCTCCATAGGGTAGCAAAGATTTATGCCCAGATATGGGATGCTATTATCTTGCCATCCATATGGGAAAGTAGATTGTATTATGATTTTTTTTATTGTAGGGTATGTTCATGCCTAACATTAAAGATTTTGTGTTGTTTACTTTATAATATGATAATGAGTTAAATTTATGTATCAAAGAGTGTATTTTTCCATGGATCTGATAGGGTCTGCTATACAGATTACTGTATATTGTCTGCGAAGAGACCTATTTTAAGGGCTATATTACCTATTTTTATGCCGGTTATCTCTAATGTGGACCTAATGTAGTCAGCAAAGGGTTCCAAGGCTAAGATAAATGATATAGGGGAGAGAGGGCAACCTTGGCGGGTGCCATTTGTCATAGAGAAAGGGGAGGAAAGCATACCATTTGTCAGTACTCTGTCTGTAGGGTTTTAATATAGGGCCTGAATTCCTCTCAGGATGGGGCCACTAAGACCAAATTGCTCAAGAGTAGAGAACATATACCCCCAGTGTATTGTATCAAATGACTTCTCTTCGTCCAAAGATAGAAGCAGAGAAGGCATTTTTTCCTGTTTCAATGTGTTACTAAAGCATGGTTAAGGCTACTTTCACACTGGCGTTTCAGGGTCCGCCTGTGAGATCCGTTTCAAGGCTCTTACAAGCGGCCCTAAATGGATCAGTTCAGCCCCAATGCATTCTGAATTGATAAGGATCCGTTCAGAATGCATCAGTTTGGCTCCGTTCCGCCTCCATTCCGCTCTGGAGACGGACAGCGTTTTGATGTCCGCCTGGCGGTGCGGAGCTGAACGGATCCGTCCTGACTTACAATGTAAGTCAATGAAGACGGATCCGTTTACATTGACACAATATTGGTGCAATTGTAAACGGATCCGTCCCCCATTGATTTTCAATGTAAAGTCAGGAGTCCCTATTAATATACCATCAGATCGGAGTTTTCTCCAATCCGATGGTATATTTTAACTTGAAGCGTCCCCATCACCATGGGAACACCTCTATGTTAGAATATACCATCGGATTTGAGTTAGATTGTGAAAACTCAGATCCGACAGTATATTCTAACACAGAGGCGTTCCCATAGTGATGGGGACGCTTCAAGTTAAAATATACTAAGAACTGTGTACATAACTGCTGCCTGGCAGCACCCGATCTCTTACAGGGGGCTGTGATCCGCACAATTAACCCCTCAGGTGCCACACCTGAGGGGTTAATTGTGCGGATCTCAGCCCCCTGATTGGGTGCTGCCAGGCAGCAGGGGCCAGACCCCCCTCCCTCCCCAGTATTAAAAGCATTGGTGGCCAGTGCGGCCCCTCCCTCCCCAGTATTAAAAGCATTAGTGGCCAGTGCGGCCCCCCCCTCCCTCCCTCCCCAGTATTAAAAGCATTGGTGGCAGTGGCCACAGGCTAACAACCCCGCATCGCACAGACCTGTCACTTACCAGTAGGAGGAGCGCCAGACGGCCACAGACAGCGCAGGTAAGTATACGCTAAGTAACCATGGCAGCTAGGACTGCAGTAGCGCCCTGGCTGCCATGGTAACTGATCGGAGCCCCAGCGATTAAACTGGGACTCCGATCGGAAATGCCGCTCCGCTGCCACCAATGATGGGGGGAGGGGGGTTGTTAGCCTGTGGCCACTGCCACCAATGCTTTTAATACTAGGGAGGGAGGGAGGGGGGGCCGCACTGGCCACTAATGCTTTTAATACTGGGGAGGGAGGGGGGGGCTGCACTGGCCACCAATGCTTTTAATACTGGGGAAGGATGGGGGGTCTGGCCCCTGCTGCCTGGCAGCACCCGATCAGGGGGCTGAGATCCGCACAATTAACCCCTCAGGTGCGGCACCTGAGGGGTTAATTTTGCGGATCTCAGCCCCCTGTAAGAGATCTGGTGGTGCCAGGCAGCAGGGGGCAGTTATGTACACAGTTCTTAGTATATTCTAACTTGAATCACTGAGCGGATACCATTGTTTGCATGTATAGGTGCGGATCCGTCTGTGCAGATACCAGACGGATCCGCACCTAGCGCAAGTGTAAATGTAGCCTAAATAGTTCTAGTAAGTAAGGGCATAGTAGGTCTGAGTAATTTTTATAGTACTCATTAGAAAAACCATTGGGTCCAGGGGCTTTTTTAAGCTTTAAGGAATCAATGGTCCTGGACACTTCTTGTTTAGTAAAGGGGGCGTTAAGCTCCTCTAATAGGTGAGCAGGTATGGTAGGAAGTTTTTTAGAGTTTAAGATTTGTTTAATATTTCCATCTTTGAGATTGTATAGTGATTTATAATATTCGCAGAAATAATTTGTAATATGTTGAGGGTTATATATTTCATTATTATCTGTTAATCTTGTTAAGTATGCTATTTTGGTCTTGTTTCCCAAATTTTTGACTCGGTTTGCCATAAATGAGGAGGCTTTTTTATTTTGACTATAATATTGTAACTTAGGTCTTGTAATACAATGTTCATAGTCATCCAATAGTATAGAACGGATTTCATCTCTTAATTTTGTTCTGAGAGTTAAAACCTGTGGGTTGGTGTTTATTTTGTATTTGTTTTCACCTTTTTTTTAAGGCTTCTAATTTTTCTTTTAGTTTTTCTGTTTTTCCTTTTTATAATGGGCACTGTATTTTATTAATAGGCCTCTAATATAAGCCTTGTGAGCATTCCAGAGTGTGAATCTATTCATTTCAGGAAGGTCATTCATTTTAAAGTAATCCTGGATGTCTTTTTTCAGGGAAAGCTGTATTTCTTTATTTGTGATTAGGTAGTTCTTTATGCTCCTTATCTGAGTTTTGCATAGCTTTCTCTTTTTTTTGTGATAAAGACAGCTGCATGGTCCGATCATGGTATCTGTCCGATCTGTGCTTTATATACTGGTTGTAGGGAATGTCTGGTCATTAAGCAGTAATCTATTCTTGTGTATTTGTTACGGCGTGTTGAAAAAAAGGTATAGTCTCTATCATTAGCGCTAACACATCTCCATGAATCATATAAGTCATGATTCATTAACCATGAACGTAATGTGGGAGAAGGTCTCCTACTCCTACTTGTTGCATCCAACGTTGGATCATATTAAAGTCGCCAAATATAAATACTTGTCCTTTTTGAATTGTAACCAATTTTTTGTTGACCTCGTTCAAAAAGGATATTTGGGAAGTATTAGGGAAGTATATGTTGCATATGGTGTAGTAAATGTTGTTTAATTTGCAGACTAGAATCAGAAACCTTCCCCCTTCATCTTTGAACACACCGATCTCTTCAAACGACAGAGTATTTCTAATTGCTATACTAACTGCAGCTTTTTTGGTATTGGAGCATGAGTGATATACGTGAGGATATTGTTTGTGTTTCAATTTGGCAGCATCCTCGCGTATCAAGTGTGTCTCTTGGACACAGATATCTGCTTTGTTTGTCTTCGCCTCCTTCCAGAGCGAATCACGCTTGTAGGGGTGGTTGAGTCCCTTAACATTTAATGAGAAAGTCTCAAGGGTCATGACGTGTATGTAGGTGAAGCTTACGGTAGCTTTCTTCCTTTTGGTACTTCAGGTGGTATCGTAGGAAGGTTTCTAGATGTCTGTGTCCAGCATGTTTTAAACATATCCGCAGGAGTCTAGGCTGTAGAGGAGTCTTCTCAGATGTAGTATGGGTGTGCTGAAAGGAAGACCTAAGTGGATGTAAAAAAAAAAAGGATAACAAAAAAGAGGACTACAAGAGAGAAGAGAACAAGCAAACAAGCCCTACTTAGTGTAAGGGAACAGAGAAATCGATCTGGACGATCGGCAGGTGTGTGGGGTTAGTCATTGTGGACTATTTTGACCTCCAATTCTTGTTGGAATCAGGTTCATGTGAAGCTTGGTTCCATTCTTCTTGTATGTTTGGTATTCCTTTCTTTTTCTTTGTAGGATTCGGATTTTCTGTGTCGAGATGCCACTGTTTAAGTGGTTTCTGGCCTTGGTCTGTGCTTTGTATCATGTGAGTCGCTCCTTCTCTGTGTATTATTAATTGAGCAGTGAAGCCCCATCTATAAGGAATCTTGTTTTCTCTTAGACAAGAAGTAATCGCTTGAAATTTCTTTCTTTCTTGTATAGTTGCTTGTGAAAGATCGGTGAATTGGGTTATTTGAGTGTATGGGACTGGTAGTGATTTCCGTTTTCTTGCCGCAGGCATAGCTTCCTCCTTTATATGGTAGAAATAGATGCGAGCTAGTACATCTCTTGGTCTATTTTCAGGGATGGTTTTAGGCTTTGGGAGCCTATGTGCTCTGTCTACTGTCAGATCTAGTGGAGACGCTTCAGGAAGCAGAGTTTGCATCAGATTCTGTAGGTATTTGGACAGTTCTACTGGGGATACTGATTCTGGGATTCCCCTGAATTTAACATTGTTCCGTCTGGAGCGATCCTCCAGATCAGTTATTTTTGCTTTAATGGCTATGATGTCATCTTCTTGGGATTTATGTGCGTCTACCAATGTATTATGCGCACCTGCATATTCTGCCATTTTGTTTTCAATATGGCTTACTCTGTGTCCTAGTTGTGAAGTTGCACGTATTGTTCAAAAATATGCGCATCATTAATTGACGATTTGCGCAATTGTGAATATATTGGAGCACTCTATCTGAATATAAAGCTATTGTAATGTTCTGCCGTGCCAACCATTTTCTCCAGTCTCAGGAAACTTCTAGCAGCTTGAAAAATTTTGCAAAAGTGACCTACGCCTGTATTCCGTGTGCTTTACGCGAATATTACTCTGCCAATTTTCGCAATCAAGAAAATAATCACAAATTCTCAAATTTTCGCCCAAATATTTGAAAAATATTGCAAATTCGAATATTGCCCCTGCCGCTCATCACTAATGACCACATATATAGGCATGTAGTGAGTAGTGATGAGCGGCAGGGGCTATATTTGAATTTGCAATATTTCACAAATATTTGGGTGAATATTCGTCATATATTCGCGAATTTGAGATTATTTTCTGATTGCGAAAAATCGACAATGTAATATTCGCGTAATGCACATGCAATACAGGCATAGGTCACTTTTGCTACATTTTTCAAGCTGCTAGAAGTTTCCTGAGACTGCAGAAAATGGTGGGCACGGCAGAACATTACAAGAGCTTTATATGCAGTTAGAGTGCTCAAATACATTCGCGATTGCGCTAATCGGCACTAATGATGCGAATATTTTATCAGGTCTGCATGTACAGCAGAACCTATCACACTAAGTAAGGCCTCTTTCACACTGGCGTGTGCGGCCCGCAATACACGAGCACAGTCCGTGGGGCAGCCGCAGCAGATCGCAAAAAGATAGGACATGTTCTATCTTTTTGCGGAACGGAAGTACGGGACGAAACACCACGGAAGCACTCCGAAGTGCTTCCATAGGGTTCCCGTTTCATGGTTCCATTCCGCACCATTCCGCATCTCCGGATTTGCGGACCCATTTAAGTGATAGTAAGGGGCAGCTTTCCTATTGGTTGCTAGGGATGTTGCTAAGCTCAGACAAAGATATTGCAGCCTTCTCATTGGCCCACAAGCAAGAAGGGAGGTTACTGATGAAAAAAAAATCTAGAATATTTGAAATTACGAATATACTGTATATCACTATATTCTAAATATTCACGAATTCTCAAAGTGCCGATATTCGCGATTAATATTCGGGATTCGAATATTCGTGCCCAACACTAGTAAGTAAGTGTTTGTGAGTAGGTATGTATGTAAATGTTATTATATCTATAGTACAAACTTGCCTACCCTTCTGGAACATCCGGGAAGTTCCTGGAAACACGGAAGACCTCCTGAGGAGTTGGTAAATCCCCCGCACAGGGCACAGAGGACACATCATGAAAGGGGTAGGGGGCATACACAGAAGGGGTGGGGTCTCAGGAAAAAGGTTGTGCCCACATCTGAAAAAATATATATGGCGATGCCCTTTGAGCACCACACTCTCCTCCCTTCTGTGGATAGACTTGTTCATGTTGCCAAGTAAGCTGCAGTGTGGTGCTCACTGAACTGGAAATTCTGTTTACTCCAAAGTGGTGTAAGAGTCCTACTAAATGTCTTCCAGTTACGGCTACTTTCACACTCGCGTTTGGTGCAGATCCGTCATGGATCTGCACAGATGGATCCGCACCGATAATGCAACCGCATGCATCCCATCAGAATGGATCCGTTTGTATTATCTTTAACATTGCCAAAATGGATCCGTCTTGAACACCATTGAAAGTCAATGGGGGACGGATACGTTTTCTATTGTGCCAGATTGTGTCAGTGAAAACGTTTGCCTACGCATTGTCAGGCGGACAACAAAATGCTGTAAGCAGCGTTTTGGTGTCCGCCTCCAGAGCGGAATGGAGACTGGACGGAGGCAAACTGATGCATTCTGAGCGGATCCTTTTCTATTCAGAATGCATAAGGGCAAAACTGATCCGTTTTGGACCGCTCGTGAGAGCCCATGACAGATCTCACAAACGGAAACCAAAACGTCAGTGTGAAAGTAGTCTTAGGGCTCTTTCACACTTGCGGCAGGACGGATCGGCAGGCTGGTCTCCCTGTCGGATCCGTCCTTCCGCTGTTTCGCCGAGCCGCCGGACCGCCGCTCCGTCCTCATTGACTATAATGGAGACGGGGGCTGAGCTCCGGGGCAGCACGGCGAAAGCCGCAGGACTAAAAAGTCCTGCATGTCCGACTTTTTAGTCCGGCGGCTTTCACCGTGCACTGCCGTGCTGCGCCGGAGCTCAGCCCCCGTCCTCATTATAGTCAATGGGGACAGAGCGGCGAAACAGCGGAAGGACGGATCCGACAGGGAGACCAGCCTGCCAGATCCGTCCTGCCGCAAGTGTGAAAGAGCCCTTAGTTTGGGGCCTTCAACAAGTTTGCACAAATTTGAATTGCACATTTATCTAAACAGGAAAGTAACACTAAGGACACGTGGTGTATACCAAATACACAACTGCCTCTCCTCACCATGTGCTCAACTCTCAATACAGGAGGCATCCGTTTATTTTTTTTTGCAGATCCATTGTAATAATGCCTATCCTTGTTCGCAAAACGGACAAGATTAGGACATGCTCTATTTTTTTTGCGGGGCTACAGTACGGACATACGGATGCGGATAGCACACGGCGTGCTGTCCTCATTTTTTATGGACCCATTGAAATGAATGGGTCCGCATCCTATCCGCAAAAAAAAAACGGAACGGACACGGGAAGAAAATATGTTTGTGTGCATGAGGCCTAAGCCTTATAAATAAGTGGTTAACATATTCTCATCCAATATACAGGTGTGTAGCTGAGTGTGAAGGGGCATGTGCCCTGGATGCTGTGTGGTAAGGGGTGACCATCAACCTCACTGCCTTGGTCAGTGTATTTTGATACAGAGCTAAGGATGCTCCCAAACTCGCTGTTCTGATGCAGTTTGTGAAGCCAATGCCAGGTGTGGACTCTAAGGCCTAGTTCACACTTCAGTGTTTGGTCAGTGATTTCCATCAGTGATTTGTGAGCCAAAACCAGAAGTGGAGCCTCCATAGACATTAGGTTGAAGGGAAAGATCTGCTCCTGTTCTATGTTTAGAGCTGCACCTGGTTTTGGCTCACAAATCACTGATGGAAATCACTGACCAAACACTGAAGTGTGAACGAGGCCTTAGGCTACATTCACACGTCAGTATTTTTCTATATCCTGAATTTCGGTCCGTTTTTTTGCGGATCCGTTGTTCCTGAAAATGTTTCCGTATGTCATCCGTATGTCATCTGTTTTTTGCGGATCCGCAAAAAACGGAAACATGTATAAATTTCAATAATCAAATAAAGTTGTTTGGATTTCTTTGAAAAAAAAATTAAATAAAAAAGTTTCTGTTTGCAGGATTTAATTTCCAGGAACGGAATCCGTATAAAACGGATGACATACGTAATGACATACGAATGTCTTCCGTTTTTTGCGGATCCATTGACTTTGTATTGTACGAGGATCCGATTTTTGCGGAAAAGAATAGGACATGTTTTATATTTTTTCGGACATGCGGAACGGAACAACGGAAACGGACACATTGTGCTGTCCGATTTTTTTCAGGACCCATTGAAAATGAATGGGTCCAGATCTGGTCCAGATCTGTTCCGCAAAAAACGGAACAGATCAGGAAAGAAAAAACGGACGTGTGAATGGACCCTAAAGCGAGGAAAATTACATAGGTAATGTATTATTTCCCTCTTTTTTTTTCAATCTGCTCTTTATTTTGGCTTTAAAAACGGCGCCAAAGAAGATCTGAATGAGAAGTGTGACAATACCGCCATAAGTCGTCCTGTGTAAATGAGCACAAACCAGCTATGCGGTAGATCTGCGGTAACCGCACGCGGATTAAAGCTAATTGTCGTGTTGCATTTGTACCTTCAGTTTGAAACCAACATGCCAAGTACAGGTGCAAGCAGACAATGAGCAATACCTGTGCAGATACTGCACCTCAGCGCAAATGTCTACTACCGAAATCCAACATATGATCCATACAATCAGTCATCTCATCATTCCACATGCAAAATAATCAAAACATTGATAATTGCTAAGAAAATATATAAATGTCCAGGCTGATACTGACCTGCATGTGTTCTCTCCTACGACTCAGTCCGGTCTCCTCACCTTGCCAGATAGGAACCTCTCAGGACCCGTTTGCATGTGGAAAAGAAACTTCTGATTTGTGGGTGTAAGTTCTGCACTGCGTCCCCCTTACTCACTGCGGTGGGTGGGCATCTCTCGATACAAGGGGGCTTGTGGTTGCCACGGACACCCATTATTTAAAAAAGAAGTTTGTGACCAATCAGGAAAGCTGTGCGCGAGTGCCTTGGCATTTGTGAGGGGGGACAACAATTACTGTGAAGAGGATGGATGAGGGTGGAGGAGGGTAAAGGGAGGGGGTCAGGGTGGAGGTCCTGCAAACTACAATCCTCAAAGCAACAAATGCAGCGAGCAGCGGCTGCGAATTAATGCAGAAACTTTCTCCTGTATTCCCACACCGCTCATGTTTTACTATATAATTGGCTGTGATGGCTCTTATATCAAATTCCAGGCTGATGACTGAGATAAGTCTAACTCTATTTTTGTGACTAATGTTTTGTCGATGTGCCAGGATCCACTTAGTCTACACCCTACAACCACTTAGACTGGGTTCACACCAGCACTAGTTGTTTCCGTTGTTCTGCTCCATTATGAGTCCCCGATTCAGCACATAACGCAACCAAAATGAGCCGATCAGACCCCATTGACCGTAATTAGTTTGGTTTCCATATCGGAGCGCGCTTTTTTGGTATTACAGTTAAGCCCCACTCAAGCAGGTAGATAAAATATACTTTAGATACAGGAACAGGCAAACCCTTTAGGTATGGAGCAGGCAAACCCTTAGGCCTAATGCATATGACCGCGCCGTGTTTTTCGGCCTGCAATTTGTGGAACGGGCCGCCCATAATAGAAATGCCTATTCTTGCCCTCAAAATGGACAAGAATAGGACGGGTTCTATTTTTTTTGCGGGGCCACGGAACGGAGCTGTCCGCATCTGTCCCCATTGAAGTGAATGGGTCCTCATCCGAGCCGCAAAAAATGCAGCTCGGATGTGGAACCAAACAATGGTCGTGTGCATGAGGCCTTAAGGGTAGGTTAACATCACCATTTTGTTTTCTGTTCTGATCCGTCTAAAGAACAGAAACAATAAAACAACAACAAAAAAACTATCCTTTATTTTGAGCATTTGTTATGCACATTTTGCATCAGTTTTAAACATTTTCATTATTTTAGACGGAAAAAAAAAGTATTTCCTGGAGGACTTTTCCTTCTGTCCAAAAATACGTATCTCAGGTGGAAATGGCTAAAACGGATGCAAAATGTGCATAATGGATGCTCAAAATAAAGAAAAGTTTTGACGGATCAGAAGAACGGAAAACGACACGATGATGTGAACCGAGCCTAAGCGGCCCATACACATTCAATAGCTTTCGGCCAAACTGCCGGCTTCCCCATACACGTAAACATTCAGGTTGGCCGAACGTATCGATGTGTATTCCATAGGGAGAGCAGAGAAAGCTTCTGGCTGCAGCTCATCTCCCCAGAGAACAAAAGGATCAAGCGAAAATATTCATTTCATCAGAGCCTTGTCTCCACCCAACATCATCTGTCAGGGGAGAGTCGGGAGCTCCTCACATACGTTAGCGTGACGGCCGACCCTACCACTCTCTGCGAGTTCTACCGACAAAAGACTAATGTGTATGGCCAGGTTTAGTGTAGGGTTACACAGGGTCAAAAGGGGTTAAATGAGGTAATAGGCAAGGTTAAGGCATAGGAGTAGGATTTGGTATTAATGGGGCTAGGGAAAGGGGAAGAAGCAAAACCTTTATCAGGATAGGGTTGGCCAGTTTATATTGGCAGCTGCACATGCATGCAGCTAGTAATAAGCAGTAATAAACTATTAGCGCCCATGTTTGATAGTTTCATATGAACTATGGTCCGCTGCACTGGGAAGATGGCCGCTGAAGGAGGATTCCGTCCATCAGTGGTCTCCATTCACTTACACTGGGCATGCGCTAGTTTGCCTGTCAGTCCCCATTGTAAATGAATGAAGGCCTCTGGTGGATTGAATCCTCCATCAGCATGGGTGCTGGGTTTCAGCCAGACAAAAAACGCAGCATGCACTGGTTTTTGTCCAGAACACGGAACTCATGGCGGAAACAGTCTGAATCCCCATTATAGTCAATAAGAAATGGCAGTGAATGGCAGTATCTGGCTCTGCCCGATCTCCAGCCAGATCAGGTAGGCGCAGATATGAAACTAGCCTAAGTATAATATGTATGGCCTCTTTAAGGTGTTCTGGTTTGGAGTGTTCTCCACACTATGGGCCAGATTGATCATGACTCTGACAGCTCACTCCACTTTCACATATGGCTAAAGTCAGTTTTAGCCAAGTCAGATTTATGATTGGCCCTTTAAGACTATAATAAATGTGGTTTGACAGTTGCAGCTTTACAAAAGCCGCACGTCTTTACGAAAAAGTCGCATGTTCTATTAAAAAGTCTCATAAGATAAGCATGGTCCTCACTGGAGGGAAATTGCGCATTTTTTTGAGACTTTAAAAAAAGTCGCAATAGTAAATCTGTCTAGAGATTAATTTACATAAGAAAACACGCCCACTTTCAGAAAACTGGCGAGCATAGTGCAGAGCAGAAAAAAGTCGCAAAATTTGCAACTTTTTCACTCCATTATTCTGACTTGAGCTAATGATAAATCAGGCCCTATATCTGTACCTTCCTTGTCCATTTTGTTTTTTTCCCTTTTATCTCTGTTAACCATTCCATTGACTGTTCTCCCTAATGACCTTTGTCTATTATCTTCCCTTATCACAATTTCTACTCCTTTTCAAGACTCATCCCATTCTGCAAGCAAACAATAAAATGTGCAACCTTAGACAGGGAACTAGGGAAAAAAATGATAAAGCTACCATGAACTTGGCCAATAACTTACAACTTTCATTCTCCACACCCCTCATCTTTCCTTCTCATTCCCTGGTATGTCTCCACGGAAGTTAACTGCTGCACCCAGCTTTTCCCCAGTCTGATATTGTCCACACCCCTCATCTTTCCTTCTCATTTCCTGGTATGTCTCCACTGAAGCTAACTGCTGCACCCAGCTTTTCCACAGTCTGATATTGTCCACACCCCTCATCTTTTCTTCTCATTCCCTGGTATGTCTCCACTGAACTTTAATGTTTCTTTCCCTGCTGGATTTATTGAGTATTTGTTTACATTGACTATTTCACCCCTGTATCTGGTCCTCCCTTGATTAGGCCATATTTAGCCCCCTCCCCTCTTGGTCACACCTGACTGAACACTAAGTGGTCTAAATCTAAGTTCCTAGATCTTCCAGACGCAACATCTTTGCACATACTGAATTATACCAGAATTGGACCCGAAGTGAACCACAGGTAATTACAGACATAGTTATTTCAAACAATGTTTAAATGTTTCATCTTACTCTTCCCACTTTTCCAAAACCTCCTGAAATACCCCCACATCCATTCACCAAGCAAGTAACTATTCATCTCCCCCTCCATCTTACCTTCTCATCTGACCGCTTGCACAAACCTGTTTGGCAACATAAAACACTTCCTTCCCATGACCTCTCTTATTTTCATCTATTAATACTTTCTCTGCTTCTCCTTACCGCAGGTGATATCTCTCTAAAACCAGGCCCCCCTCAGCAAATCCCCACTATCACCTCCACGTCCCAGTACAAATCTCCTTCTACAAATTTCTGCAACCCCTTAAACCTAATAACCATTCCTCTGACCCCCTGCTCCTTTGGTTCCTCTTGCAGGAGCATTATGGAATGCACGCTCTGTCTGTAACAAACTGTCCTACATTCATGATCTTTTCATCTCTCAAAAACTTTCTTTTATGGCTCTCACAGAAACATGGCAGACACCCTCTGGCACCTCCTCCCCTGCTGCACTCTCATATAGTGGATTTCATTTCACTCACACCCCCCTCCCCGGCTGCAAACATGGTGGAGCCTTCTCCTATCAGACACCTGCTCCTACAGCCCAACTCCACTGCCACCCTCCCTTACGCTCACTTAATTTGAAGTACACTCTGTTCGCATCTACTCTCCCTCCAACCTTTAAGTAGCTGTCATTTACTGCCCCCCAGGCCCAGCCACCATATTTCTTGACCACTTTAACACCTGGCTCCTACACTTTCTTTCTGCCGACATCCCCACTATCATCATGAGTGACTTCAACATCCCTATTGACACCTGCCACTCAGCTGCCTCTAAACTCCTATGACTTTCTTCCTCCTTCAGCCTCTCACAGTGGTCTTCAGCTCCCACCCACTGTCACGACCATGGTCATGGTCGTGACTCCTGTACCGCATGCTGTTGCCTGCGGTCTGGTTTTGTTGTTCAACCACAGGTGAGTGCCGCTAGTATGTTGCCTC
Organism: Bufo gargarizans; assembly: GCF_014858855.1. Lineage (NCBI taxonomy): Eukaryota > Metazoa > Chordata > Amphibia > Anura > Bufonidae > Bufo > Bufo gargarizans. Next base: position 34,290,759 of record NC_058089.1, read on the forward strand.
ACTTGTGGTTGCCGCTGGCAACATGTTGTTATTCAGTTTGGTGTGCACGGGGTGTTATATGTGTGTGTGCACTGAGTTGTTCCGTCACTTGCGGTTGTCTGCGGCAACGTGTTCTTTGTGTACATGTGGTGGCAGTGTCTCGGCCTTCGGGCTGGCTCCCAGGACATAGTTGCCATGCATGTCATTGCCGGCGGTAACAGCTGCTGTGTGATAGGTGTTTGTTCACTTCCCCTTTATGTGGCTGTTTTCTCATGCCTGGTGTAGGAAGGGTTAAATCCCTTCTGTGTGTGTGAACACTGTGTGTGTCTGTGTGGGTGTGGCTACTTGGGCCTATATAGCCTCTGCTGAGAGCAGTAGTTAGAGGGGTACTTCAGCCATGGTCTGCTGGAGTCGTCCTCCTACTTTATACCATCTGCCAGTGAGGGCCACCCTTGTGGTCATAGATGTTTATATGTTCAGTTGATGTATTCCTTTTGTTATTTAATGCAGCTATGGATCTGGGTTCCTGTGTGTGTATGTGTGTTGGCTGTGTCCATTTAAGTATGGTGTGGACATAAGCGTGTCAGCACAGGGATCCAGTCAGCAAGGCTGTGGCAGGTAGGTGGAACTAGTGCAGTTCACCTGCCATATCCATAGGTCTGTTTTTGTACCCCTTTTCCTTGCAGCTTGGCCAGTGAGACTCCTGTTCCTCCATGCCTAGGAGGAACAGGTCGTCTTACCCTGCTCCTAGTTCAGGGCCACCCTGAGGGCTAGCAGGGACTATTAGGTTCTGGTGTATGAGCCCTCCTACCATCAGGGTTGGCTCATATGGCTAGGAGTCAGGGACAGTGTTAGGGACGCGTTAGGAGGTGACCTGCTCCCTAATTCTGTCATCCTGGCCGAGCAGCGACCAACATCTCCAGGCATTGCACGGCTGAGGGTTTTCCCTATCCTCAGCCGTGACACCCACAGAGATGGTCACACTCTGGATCTTATCTTTACCCGCCTCTGCTCCCTATCTAAACCTTTCTAATTCACCTTTCCCCCTATCCGACCACAACCTACTCACCTTCTCTTCATTGGTCTCTTCTGCTGTTACCCCGGTCCACACACTAGCACACCCCCGCAGGAACCTTAAACATCTCGACTTTCGCTTGCTTTCTGACTCTCTTCTGGAACTCTCTACCAAGACCCAGATGCTGCCACCACCTTGTATAACACCACAAGTACAGCTCTGGACACTGTTGCCCCCCTCACACACAACAAAACCCGAAAAATCAACAGACAACCCTGGCACACCAACCTGACCCAAAAACTCAGACAAGCTTCCAGGGCTGCTTAGTGGCGATGGAAGAAATCCCATTTTTAAAGATCAGTTTACCGCATACAAGCAATCTCTCCTCATATTCAAATCCTTACTCGCTGATGCAAAACAGGCGTACTTCTCATCTCTCATATCTTCCCTGGCCTACAGCCCTAAACAACTTTTTAACACTTTTTACTCCCTTCTCCGTCCCCCAGCGCCCCCACCCTCTCCTCTCAGCTGAGGACTTTGCCGCATACTTCAAACAAAAGATAGTCAACATCAGAGAAAGCTTCAGTACACAGTCCCCACAGACCCTCTACACAACTGCTCGGTCCTCTTCTCCCAAAAACCACTTCTTCACCATTACAGAAGAAAAACTTTCCACTCTACTCTCCAGATCACATCTCACCACCTGTGCACTTGACCCAATCCCATCTCACCTCATCCCTAACCTCACCACAGTGTTTGTCCCAGCTCTAACTCATCTCTTCAACCTATCACTAACCTTTGATGTCTTTCCTTCAACTTTTTAATATGCTACCATTATACCCATCCTCAAAAAGTCTTTACTTGACCCATCTTCTTTGTACAGTTATCTCCCCATATCACTTCCTCTGTATGCATCAAAGCTACTTGAACAACATGTCCATTCTGAACTGTCCTCTCACCTCTCCTCCTGCTCCCTCTTTGACCGGCTACAATATGGCTTCCGACCCCACCACTTGACTGAGACTGCCCTTACCAAAGTCACCAATGACATACTAACAGCCAAAACCAAAAAACATTACTCTGTCCTCCTTCTCCTTGACCTGTCCTCTGACTTTGACACTGTTGACCACTCCCTTCTGTTGCAAACTCTCTCATCTCTTGGCATCACTGACCTGGCCCTCTCCTGGATCACATTATACCTCACAGACCGGACATTTAGCATCTCCTACTCTCACACCACTTCCTTGTCTCATTCCCTCTCTGTTGGTGTCCCACAAGGCTCTGTCCTAGGAACCCTGCTCTTCTCTATTTACACTTTTGGCCTGTCAGATCTCATAGAGTCCCATGGCTTTCAGTATCACTCTTATGCTGACGACACACAAATCTATCTCTCTGGTCCACACATCACCACCTTATTATCCAGAATACCACAATGTCTATCTTCTATATCATCCTTCTTCTCCTCTTGCTTTCTAAAACTTAACATGGATAAAACATAATTTATCATCTTTCCCTCATCTTGCTCAACCCCCCAACAGACCTATCTATCATGATCAATGGCTGCCCACTCTCCCCGGTCAACCAAGTCCGCTGCCTTGGAGTGACCTTGGATTCTTCCCTCTCCTTCCGACCGCACATCCAAGCCCTTTTCACCACCTGCCGCCTCCAACTCAAAAATATCTCCCGCATCTGCGCTTTCCTAAACTTTGAATTTGCTAAAATGCCTAGACTACTGCAACATTCTCCTCTGTGGCCTTCCATCTAGCACTCTCGCACCCCTCCAATCTATCCTCAACTCTGCTGCCCGACTAATCCACCTCTCACCCTGTTACTCCTCTGCCTCTCCCCTCTGCCAATCCCTTCACTAGCTCCCCATTGCCCAGCGAATTCAGTTCAAAATACTGACAAATATATACAAGGCCGTCCACAACCTATCCCCTATCTACATCTCCAAGCTACTTTCCCAATACATCCCCACACGCAATCTCTGATCCTCACAAGACCTCCTTCTCTCCTCTCCTCATATCACCTCTTCCCACAATCACCTCCAAGATTTCTCCCGTGCATCCCCCACACTCTGGAACTCACTACCCCAACATATCAGACTCTTACCTACAGTGGAATCCTTTCAAAGAAACCTAAAAACCCACCTCTTCAGACAAGCCTGCAACCAGTGACCCTGCTGCCTCTATACCGCTATGACCAGCTTCACCCTCACCTACTGTGTTCTTCTCCCATACCATGTAGATTGTAAGCCCTCACGGGCAGGGCCCTCTCTCCTTCTGTACCAGTTTGTAACTCGTCTAGTTTATGCTTAGTGGAATTGTCTGTATTATGTATGTGCACCCCTTATCATATGTACAGCGCTATGGAATGTATGGCGCTTTAATAATAAATAATAATAATCCTCCCTTATTATATTCTCACTGTCTTCAGAACTTCTCCTATGCTGTACTGACATCACCATGTGAGTACAGTACAAAAGACCCACAGTCACATAGGAACTGACTGCATCATAAATGTTTGGCACAAATGCACAAAAACAACCTCAACAGGCTTTATTCTTGTGAGGCTCCTTTCACACTTTGTCTTTTATCTCTGTTTATCGTATGTGTAGTACCCCTGGGACTACTACTATAGTATCTGCAATTGCTACGTTTTATATGTAATGTTAGGTATTTTACATGTAGTGGCCGTGTGTTCCAGCAGGGGAGGTAATGGTTGGAAATGGTTTGCAGGAATAGGGCAAACCATCTTGTTCCTCCCCTCTTGGTAGGAGTGGCCTGGAGGGGGAGTTCTAGTCTAAGGACACAGTGCTAGGAGGAGAGGGAGTTCTGATAGTGGGGGAGTTGGGAAGAAGCTCGTAAAGCACCCGCTCCCAGGAACCATACCTTTTTCCCCTGTGAGGGAAGTTCAGGAACCAGATACCCTTCTCCTGCCAGAACAACAACTAAAGACAGCCTCAAGTAAAACCTTGAGATTGCAGATGGCAGAATGATCAGCTATATACAGCTTATGAAGGCACTGCTGTAAAGTGAGGGACTACAACCAAGTCACCCATCACCAAACAACCACTACAGTATCACCTAAGTGCAGAATTGCAGCCAACCAACCAGGAATCAGACATCTTGCAATACAAGCCTGCTGCTATTGTATACATTTCAAGTTCTATGTTGCACTTAGTGAAAAAAAGACTTTATCAGGTTTAACTCTGGCCACATTCTTCAGTACTTTACTTTCACTGCATTGGACCCCAGGGAGCGACTGCCTGGGGTAGGACACCGTGACCCTACACCATCACATCAGGGCCACTGCCACTCCCATCCTCTATACCGGCTCCCACAGGGGCTCTCTGCATATGTGCCTGGAAACCTCCCATGCTTTTCTTAAACTGGCCCAAAAAATGGATGGCACTGAATGGCATCTGACCCCTATTGGCATCCATGTAAAGAAAGTTTTATAGCTATATGTCTGTGCACATGCTACTCAGTTCAGTTAATAAAGAAAACCCTGCTGGATACAGTCAGAGGCCCCACTGGACATAGTTTGAGTGTTGTATGGTCACCCAGCACGCCCACCGATCAGCTACAGTGAGCGCCACAGTCTCTTCCTAGGCCAGTGACGTCATGTTCATTGGTCACATCGCCAGGAGCATACATAGATATCACTGGGCCCCATGACAAGAATCTGAATTGGACCCCCTTGTGAGAAGTGACCCATAGCACCCCTTAGGGTATGTTCACATCTACTGCAGAGGTTCCAGCAGAAGTCTCCGTTGCAGATTCTGGCAAAAACAAAGGGCAAAATACCGCTGCATGCAGGATCTCAAATGACCCCATTATTGTGAATGGGATCCATCAGGTGCCAGCAGTTTTTGGCATATGCTGGATCTGGAGATTCTGGTATTCTGCTGGTATACTGGAACAGAATACCAAAATCTGATCGCAAGTGATTACCTAGCCTTACCTGATGAATTGTGCCCGCTGCTGCTGCTACTTTTTATATACTGCGTCATCCTTCCCCCATGGACTGTGCCTGCTCCTGCTTCACCTCCTCCCCAATGCTTAGCGCAGTCAGGGTCTGGGGCAGATCTTCATGGACTGGAGTCCGGACTGGTCAGTCAAGTGACAGTGCGACGCGTGCTGGCAGAGGAACAGGACAGGGACATTTTACAAAGTGCAGACACACTAAAAGAATTTAATCTAGTCACAACTTATGTTTCTCTGACTTCTGCAGAACCTCCTAATACACACCTCAGTTGCAGCAGAACCTCCTAATACACACCTCAGCTACTGCAGAACCTCCTAATACACACCTCAGCTACTGCAGAACCTAAAAATAGAACCTTTGCTGTGGCAGAACGTGATAACACATACCTCATCAGACACATAACTTCCTAATATACACCTTAACTGTGGCAGAACCTCATAATACACATCTCAGCTGCTGCAGAATTTCCTAACACACACCTCAGCTGCTGAGGAACCCTTATAATACACACCTCAGCTGCTGCAGAACATACTAACACACACCTCAGCAGACACAAAACCTCCTAATACACACCTTAACTGCAGCAGAACCTCAGAATACACACCTCAGCTGCTGCAGAACCTCAGAATACACACCTCAGCTGCTGCAGAACCTTATAATACACACCTCAGCTGCTGCAGAACATACTAACACACACCTCAGCTGCTGCAGAACCTCATAATACACACCTCAGCTGCTGCAGAATCTCATAACACACACCTCAGCTGCTGGAGAACCTCCTAACACACACTTCAGCTGCTATAGAGCCTCCTAATACACACCTCAGCTGCTGCAGAACCTCATAATACACACCTTAGATTACTTTCACACTAGCGTTTCTCCGGTATTGAGATGGGTCATAGGGTCTCAAAACGCTTCCATTTTGTTCCCATTCATGTTAAAGATAATACAACTGGATCAGTTCATAACAGATGCTGATGGACGGAAGTGTTTTTGCTGAGCCCTGCCGGATCCAGAAAAAAACGCTAGTGTGAAAGTAGCCTTAGCTGCTGCAGAACATACTAAAGACACCTCAACAGACATAGAACCTCCTAACACATACCTCAACTGTGGCAGAACCTCCTAATACACACATCAGCTGTTGCAAAACCTCCTAATACACACCTCAGCTGCTGCAGAACTTTATAATGCACACCTCAGCTGCTGCAGAACGTACTAATACACATCTCAGCTGCTGCAAAACCTCCTAATACACACCTCTGCTGCCATAGAACCTCTTAATACATACCTCAGCTGCTGCAGAACCTCATAATACACACCTCAGCTTCTGCAGAACCTCATAATACACACCTCAGCTGTGGCAGAACATCATTATCTGATGCTAGAGAACATATAAGGCTTTGATCACATCTGTGTTGGGGCCTCATTCGCAGTTCAGGTCATAAATGCTGGACACTATTTTATAGCCTGACAGATGGAAACCCGTCACATCTCAGCATAGTCAGCGGGATCTGTAAGGTGTTGTCGTCCATGAAGTTCCAGATTCAGAACTACGGCGATTTTCGTTGTTGTGCTACTTTGACAGGGCAGAACACTGAACGTCACCAGCACAGATGTGAACAAAGCCTAATCCTAATACACACCTCAGAAGCTGCAGAACATTATAATAGTGACTAGGGAACTACAAGTCTCATCATCACCATATTGTTATTATTGGAAATTAGGGGGCAACACAGGGAGAGGTAAAAGTGGAGAGAACTACAACTCCCAGCATGTCCAGGCTGTTATTATTGGATACAAGTGGATATTACACAGAGAGGATAAGGCCGGGTTCACATCACTGTTTAGTTTTCCGCATATCTGATTCATCAGAAGAACAGAAAAATAAAGAAAAAAACAGATCCTGCATTTCAAGCATCAGTTCTGCACATTTGGCATCCGTTTGAGCCATTTCCATCTGAGATCCGTTATTTTAGACAGAAAAAAGTACCGCACGCAAAACGGAAAACTAGGGCATAAATTGAAATTACATGGAGAGGGATATAATAGGACAGAACTGCAACTCCCAGCTTATTATTGGATGTTATGGGTTATCCCAGGACACCACTAACCTCTCCTCCAGGCACCACACAGAAGCTTCGCCCCCTCACAGCCACATCCTACAGGTCTTTTCTGCACTGGTCACATGATGATGACATCACCAAAAGTCCTTCAGACTTCGCTGTTGTGCTATTCCTTGGCTTCCTGCACTGGTCACATGGTGATGATGACATCACCAAAGGTCCTTCTCCACGTCCTCTGTTCTCCTCTCACAGGTTGCCGTACAAGTGTAATTAATAGGCGTGGCCTATCCTCCACTGCGGGCCCCCTTCTTCCAGGGGCCCCATAGCAGCTGCATGGTCTGCCTATGTTCGAGGTACGCCACTGCACATGGCCCATTAGCAGCTCAGTCCCATTCAAGTCAAAGAGCCTCGGCTGCAGTATCAAGCACAGGTGCTATCCAATGTATGGCACTGTGCTTAAAGAGGACCTTTCATCTGGCAAAACATTGTAAACTAAGTGTCATGATCTGTACAGCGGCGCCCAGGGATCTCACTGCACTTACTATTATCCCTGGGCGCCACTCCGTTCTTCTGCTATGCCCTCCGGTATGTTCGATCACTTGGTTATAGTAGGCGGAGACATAGGGGACTTGGTTATAGTAGGAGGAGTTATTTTTCTCCCAGGCTGTGAGCTCTGCGCTGCGATTGGCCAGCACTACAGCCTAGGAGAAGGAGACGCCCAGGAGAACAAGGGCAGTCTCCTCCTACTATAACCAAGTGACCGAACACACCGGAGGGCATAGCAGGAGAACTGAGCGGCGCCCAGGGATAATAGTAAGCGCAGTGAGATCCCTGGGCGCCACTGTATATATCATGATACTTAGTTCACAATTTTTTGCCAGATGAAAGGTCCTCTTTAGCAATCAGTGAGGAGACCGTAGCACTCAACATAGCGTCGCGGCTGTTTCAATAAGCCAATGGCCAGGTGTCACTGGTGACCAATCCTGAGACTAGGCCGTCAATATCACACTCCTGGATAAGGCCTTTAAAACTGTTATTTACTCACATATCTGGAGTCCTTGCTTCCCTTTCTGTGACTGGACAACAACTTATGAAGCACCTGCATCTCCCAGGATGCATTGCAGTTAGCTCTCGTTTACCTCTTCCTTCACTGCATAGAAAAAAGTCCCACCAGACCCCGACATACTTACGGTGTGTAATGCCCCCACATTTCCCTTCTCCACTGTCTAGTGAGAGATAAATGAATGTAGGAAGGAGGCATGAAGGAACGAATGAGAGGTGTCTGGACCATTTCACCTGTGAGATCACTACACCAACAATAAGGGGAGGGGAACGAAGCAGGGAAGCTACTGAGCATGTCAGTCCACCTCTGAACAGAAGGTAGCCTAGAAGGATAAGCAGCAGGGGGCACTACCCGAGTGAAAAATTTACAGCACAATGTACAGCACATAAATAAATCTTACCACATTTTTATTGCAGGTATATTGCAATAATACTTCATTTAAAATGCTCTATTCTCAGCTTAAAAATGCTGTGAGGATACCGGTGAATTCAGATAAATATAGAAGGGAACAATCAAATAGAATAGATACATTTACCAATGGAGGAGAAAAAAGAGGAACAACGGCAAACAGATATGGGATTTTGATGGATGGATAAAAAGAGGAAAATGGGAAAAAGAGCTCCCGTCTTTTACGGAAGAAAAATGAAATGATGCCCTTAGAAGTTATATTATGGTGTCCGAAAGGGCCTCACATAAAATCTCTCCGTTTTTTATAGTTCATAGGTTACATCGATCTCCTTGGGCGTTAAAGAAAATGGGGGTAAGAACTTCGGATAAGTGCCCAAAATGTAAGGGTGAGAAGGCGAATCTTATACATTGTTTTTGGAGATGTCCTAAAGTTTTTAGGTATTGGAAAGAGAATGCAGATATTATATTAGTATTTCTGGGTGTTCAAGTTTTTGAAAACCCAGTAGTTTGTATTCTAGGGGCTACAGAACATCTTAAACGAAATAAAGAGATACGATTGGTTTTAGGCAAAGTACTATTTCAAGCTAGACTTCTCATACTTTGGAAATGGGTAAATGAAGATTCCCCCACAGTGGGACAGTGGCAAGAAGCAGTTGTTAATTTGATTAAACTGGAACGGGTGTCCAAGAGATATCGTGATAGAGCTGGAAAAACTGACAAGATATGGAGAAAATGGTTGAACTAGGGACGGATGTGTTTTTTTTTTTGGGGGGGGGTTTGTGATTTTTTTTTTCTCTCCTCTCTCTCTCTTTCTCCAAAGGGTGGGGGGGGGGGGGGTATTTGGGGTAAAATGTTATTATATTGTTGATTATTGTAATATGGACCTTTGGATGGTCTGATTTTGTATATATTTTTTATATAACAGATAATAAAAACAAAAACAAAAATAATAATAAATAAAAAATGCTCTATTCATTGCATAGTAATACTTTTTGTTAGATAACCCCTTTAAAATCATTGCATAATGTGTAGAAGTCTGTATGACGCATGTGCGGTAGGAGAAATGAGGTTATCTGTTTGCTGTCAAGTTTATATGTGGTCATATATAGTCATGTGCTCAGAGCTTTATGTACAGTCAGCTGGCTTAGCTCATAATGTTCCTACAGAAACGAGGCAGAGCTGTCCTAGAAAAGCAAACATTGCAGTATCCGCTCCTATGTTGACTCTATTGCCTGTGAAATAATAGTCAGGTAAAAAATAGACCGTTCAATTAAAAGGTGTAATAACGAGTACTCTGAATAGACATCATTATATTCAAGAAGTTTTCCTCAGGATAGGTCATCAATATCAAATCAGTAGGGGTCCAACTTCCGGCATCTCTGCCAATCAGCTGATGGAGGAGGCCATGGTGCTTGGACATGCATAAAAAAAACACAGAATCTTAAAAATATGACTGTAATACAATGTTGAAATATGTAATGCAGGTATCTGGGAGATAAAGAGGGTGAAGACACAGCTTTTCTTGTTCGTTGAAGATGGTCATGGTGGATTGGTTGCCACTGGTCTATGGTTAGTTTCTATTCTCTGTAACATTAGGACCACACTGTGGGCTGAACACCACTTTCAGTCCCTGGTCACAGAAATGTTGTTACCAAGAAGTGAAGGCTTCATGGCTATGGATGCCTTTGCAATAATTTTTTTGTATTGTTCATTTGCTACCTAAATGAAATTTAGCAACTTTCTAAATATTATTTGCAAAAAATGTCCATCATTTTGTGTCTGCAGCTCCTTCACCAAGCTGAATTTCTGGCAGAATCTGACATAAATCCGTCAGAGGATGGCTGTTCCCTCCTGTCAGTTTGAGAGATAGCTGCAGGAAGGGGGATGGTGTTGTACACAGCATATCAGAGTGTGGAGGTTTATCTGAGGTCTAATAGTTCATTTGCTGAATTTGGTCACAATTTGCAATATGCAGTTAGCAGTAACTATTTGCAGATTAGTTGAGTATGATCTGGTATGGTTGTATGCAATTTGGATTGCAATATGGAATTTGAATTTGGATTGTGAACTTTGTAGTTTGCAATTGAATTTGGTGGAACAGTAAGTAAACAAACATATAACTGGTTAAATACCTATTTTGGCCTCTCTGCTTCCATAAAACACAGCTCTTAGTGGAGTGAATGTTTGTTCAGCTTCTCTCTCTAGTAAATAATAATTTCTAGCAGCTCCTGCTAGGGAATTTCCCACACAGGCTGTGTGTGAGGCTGGCTGTAATTGGCCAAGAATCCTGCTGTGTCTGAGGCTTGGTCTAGACTCCTGCCCAGCAACAACAGTTTAACTCTATGCTTTCTGTTGTTTCTGCTGTGTCATTGAGCTTACCTCACATTATATAATGAAACAGCTATATGACATCCAAACATGAAGTCACTATAAATAACTCTGCTTTTGTCTTTAAGACACAAACATAGGAACTGTATTAAGGTTATTGGCAGGTCTAGGTGTATAAACATATGGCCAGCTACAAGCAGAGCACCCACAGTGACTTTCAGTACAGAGGAGAGGAGAAAAGCTTTAGAAGGGGAAATCAGTCCATTAATGATGTTGTGCTGATACATGAGAGCTAGTGAAGACAGCAACATCCTGGACACACAGATCCAGCATGTAATGCTTGGAGGGAAACATCTGCATTAGAAAAGTCTGAAACTAGGAGCAAGTTGCAAACTGAATATCAGAAGATCTGAAAATGAATGATGGAGTGAAGATTGCAGACCTTGTATTTTTACAAGATGGCCAGTGTGGCGATAGAGGGATCCAGATATACAAATTATTGTTAGGAGTAGACAACCTCTCCTGTAGGAAGTCATCACCTCTTCCAAGTCCGTCCAGGCTGGAGATTGCAGCAATAAAAATCAGCAAGATGGAACAACACAGAAAACCAGGGACCTCTATCATAAAGTGTGAAGATGTCAGATACCAGCGTGATACAGACCAGAACCATTAGAGGGGTCAGGAAAAGGCTAGTGTCCTTTTCAGCCGAGGTCACACATGAAACCTTATCTTGCAATATACATGGAAGAAATAAGTGGACAAATCCATATTTGAGCCACGTGCTTCCTCCTGAGAACTCAGGTCATGTATATGCATCCATGGTATTAAAACCAAATCGATCCCGGCTCAGTAATAGGGAGCAATTAGATTACTCCAGCTATCCTGCCATTACCTCCGCCATCTATAGTACGCACAGGTGCGGGACATTTGGACGGAGTGGATGGAGGTAATGTGAAATTGCTAGGGTGAATACCCAAAAAGATATTCCAATACCTAGATTTTGAGGCAGACTTGGTTTCCAGCAAGTGGTCGTAGACACGGTCATAAAAGGCCATTACCATACTCCCTGGCCTCTCTGACATCACAGATGGGGGGTGATGGGGGGAAGGATACTGATCCTTTTTAACATGTGCATGAAGCAAAGTAAACTGTCCTTGCTTTGGGGATCACTAGTTTGATGGACTGACCGATATTTCTGCTTCCCCAGGCAACCGGAATTAACGCTTCCCCAGGCAACCGGACTTAACCGTCGTGTAATGTATTAAGTTCTGTTTTTATCCATTTTATTTTATAAACTTATTTTGCACTGTATGTATATGTCTGTATATTTTATTTTATATTTTCTATGATAACCCCATTGTTTGTACGCACTGTCCTTTTTTTATATTAAAACTTCACTTTCTTGTGTTCTAACGATTCCATGACCTTAGAAGAAGCATTACCTAGATTAAGTTAGTAACCCTGTGAATGCTAGCAGTTGTAGAGTGTACTTAAGTGTTATTTCCGGCAAAGGTGTCTCGTCAGCCTGATATAACGAGTGGTGTCAGCTAAGATTGATTAGTCTCAGGAAGGAGGTCCAGCGTGACCCTGCAGGCTCCCCTCCTGAATCTAAGTCCCTGATCCTGACAGTCAGTGATCCCTGAAATATGAATTCTCTGTGGTGAGACATCCCCTTTAAAGGGTTTCTACCATCAGAATTTCTGTTATGTAGCTGACTGACATGAGCGATGTGCTAATGTCAGCAATACATAACAGTGTTCTTTATACATTTGTCCCTGCGGCCGTTCTCCTAAAAAACACACTTTTACAATATGCTAATGAGCCTCTAGGTGCTATGAGAGCGTTGATTCAGCACCTAGAGGCTCCGTCTACTAACCATTTATCACGTCGTCCACTTCTGTATTTGGCGCAGGCGCAGTAAGTGAAGGACGCGCTCCTGGTGCCGGCTTCCTCACTGCGCCTGCGCCGACTACGTCACAGTGAGGAAGCCGGAACCAGGAGCGCGTCCTTCACTCACTGCGCCTGCACCGAATACAGAAGTGGACGGCGTAGTCGCGGGATTTCTTCAACGAGCCAGCGAACTTGGACATCAATCAAGAGGAGCGGGGCGGGCTAAACGGAGGACCTGGGCGGGATAAATGGTTAGTAGACCGAGCCTCTAGGTGCTGAATCAACGCCCTCATAGCACCTAGAGGCTCATTAGCATATTGTAAAAGTGTGTTTTTTAGGAGAACGGCTGCAAGGACAAATGTATAAAGAACACTGTTATGTATTGCTGACATTAGCACATCGCTCATGTCAGTCAGCTACATAACAGAAATTCTGATGGTAGAAACCCTTTAATGGAACTCAACAAAGGTTTGCACATACTGTAAAGTAGACATAACCGGACTGTGTAGAATAATACAGTGTCACCTAATCATGATGAGTCATTAGCTTTATTGGACCATGTTTGTGAATGTAATACATTTTGTATGGCCGTCCCTAAACATGGTGAATGTCAACTATAAAGAGCAATAAAACTGTTCATGACGGCGTATACATCATGGCAGCTGCCATAACTGCACAACACATTGTCATTAAAACTCAAAAGAATTTACAGCATAAAACTATTAGATAACCACCACCCATAAACAATGTCAACCACTAGAGACTCAGAGATGAATAGTAGTGGCTCACAAGTGGGATTTTATTGAAAGCTATAAACCATCAAAGTGAATCTGTGACCGTGCAAAAATATATGACTGGAATTACATATGTAATATCTAAAGTTTGCCATGTACCCTGCTCCGTCTAAACATGCACCACCACCTAGGGTTGCCACCTTTCCCAACAAAAAATACTGGGCAAGTTAAGCCACACCCCAAAGGGTGTGTGGTTGTGGGGGCGTGGGTTAACACGGTGTGTGAAGTCGCTGTCATACTGTGGCTCTCCAGGAATATTAAAGCCCCCAGTAGCGCCCCCAGTAATAGTAATGCACCCAGTAATAGTAATGCCCCATTAGTGGGCCCAGTAACGGAGACCGGGGGAGAGGGGAGGTGTTGTGATAGGAAAGGAGTGCAGCAGAAGAGCCGGGGATGGGAGGAGCGCAGGCCCGCAGCTCGTCTCATTGTTATCCGGCCTGATCTGAGAGTGAGAGCCATGCTGTGGGGCGAGGGTTTGCTACTCTCCTTCAGCAGCGTCTTCGTGCTCCTGCTCCTGACCACCCGCAGCCCCCAGCTATCCGGCTTCCAATCTATCCTGACCAGCGGCCTCGTCCTCTTCAGGTTCGAGCCGGTCCCGGAGTGCCGGCCGCTCACTCACTGCCAGCTGTCAGGACCGTGAGCGAGCAAGTCAGACAGTCTGCACTGCAGTTTGAAATGAATCCTGTGCCCGGGTCTGAGAAAGGCTTGTACCCGGGCACAGGATTACAAACCCGGACTGTCTGGGTCAATCCCGTACCGGTGGCAACCCTACCACCACCACCAGACTAAAGCATGGCGTCTGGAAGTAAGGACTTTGACCTTGCAATATCTTGGATGCCACCATTTCATTCCTCAATGGCTAGGCTACAGCATGTAAGGACAGAGAGAGCAGTTTGGGTTCTGGTGCAGGACAGGTGTTTAGGGTTGATACTTTGCATATCTTTTTGCCATAGTCTAAACATGAGTTCCTACAGTTTAATTAGAATGGTCACCATTGACCCGAAGTCTTATGCTTACAGTAGAAGCAGACCTAGTGGGCAGTTGAGACAAGGCTGGGATGCAGCCAAAAACTGCATAACCCTTCAAGTCACATTCAGGACAGAAATTGATGGCCTAAGCTCATGATAGGTCTCTGATCACTGGAGGTCTGACTCCTGGCACTCCTGCCATTTCACTGCTTGAGTCTGCTGCAGCCCAACGGACACATACTTTTAAGCCCTCAAGAGTGTTGTGCCTCCTGCACAGTCAGGGTGGGTGAACACCCAGTTGGCACCTTTTCCTCTCTCTTGTATCTATGGTCCTACCCATTTTGCGCTTCTCCTCTCTTTCATGTATCATTCAACAGTTTGAAGGGATTATGGCGATCACACGTGTGCTGCGGCCAAAGCACAGTCGCTGTTCTCACTTGAATGGGGCTGAGCCGCAGAAAGCTCATGTGACCATTGGACAAGGAAGGCTGCATCGTTCGCTCGCCCACCGTTCCCTGTCCAACAGCTGATTGGCTGGGGGTTGGGGGGGATTGATGTTGGTGGTGGAAGTCGGATCCTTATGTTTATGAACTATCCTGAGGATAGGTCCACAATATTTCAGTCCAGCCCTTTTATTGGTCACACAGGTTTGCAGGTAAAACCTATAAATGCACCCCAGCCATGAACAATAAGCAAGCGATTTTTAACGTTCTATAGCATAGTCACGCGGTTTTCCAGCATATAGCGGCTGCGTCACAACCACCCCCCACCTCTACAGTCAGACAGGTAGGATCAGCGGGATGATTCTTGCTAATGATGTTTAAAGTCAGGAAGGTGGAAAGTGTGTGGACGGAGACATAAAAAGAATAAATCACAGCACACATTTGCTAGCACGCATAGAGAGGTTTGGAAGGATGGAGCTTAGAAAGGGATTTTTCCTCTTTCATTCGAGTACGTCTGGATGCAACCTGCTTTTTGTTGCTTGTAAATGAGGCGCTACGTGTCGCTCACACCTGATTAACGACATCACTTACAACAGATCAGAGATTTCAGTATTTGCCATTACACAGGATGATCACATGAATCTACAGGTCCAGTCAGGCTGCCTATTTGGAGTAAACTCCTTGATAATTTGTCCATATTGCACTGACAAGTGGCATATGGAATATTGGAATATGTAATGGGGCACCCATGGAGGTGCGCCGGAGCTTATTGTACTTCACCAGGCTTCTGCTTTCATATGGAGAATGATGACACGCTCCATTAACTCTTGTACTACATAGATGTTGCCCCCTAGAACAGCCATCAGCAACCTTCGGCACTCCAGATGTGGTGAAACTACAACTCCTGGCATGCTATGGCAGTTCAGAAAACAGCTAAGAAAGTGTGCATGCTGGGAGTTGTAGTTTCACCACAGCTGGGGTGCCGAAGGTTGCCAATCCCTGCCCTAGAAGAACGTGTCGCACATGACGACACACAGAGGGTCTATCTGCAGTGAATGGAGCAGGCAAGTATAACCAGTGACTAGTGTTGAGCGAAACGAAGCATTCAAAGTGGAATTTGGTCCGAAGTTTAGGAAAACTTAGATTCTAAACAAATTTGAATTTCCTTGCGCTTCGTGGGAACGAATCAGTTTTCCTAAAAGGGCGACTGCACGTGTTAGAAAGTGAAAGTAAGTGTAGAGGAGCCAAGCTCGAGAACGCAAGATTACCCATAATGCTGTGCAGCCAGCCAATCCACAGCTAGGCCGAGCCCTATAAAACCCTGATCTCGTGCAGTTGCCGCCATGTTCCTGGAAGCTGAACATAGGGAGAAATGGGACAAGCCGGGACAGTGTTGCTGCAAACTGTTAAGGCTACATGCACACGAGCGTATTTTGTTTCCGTGTCCATTCCGTTTTTCTGCTGATAGGATGCAGACCCATTCATTTCAATGGGTCCGCAAAAAATGCTATCTGCATCCGTTCCGTAGATCCCCCCAGGCAATGTTACAATCGATCCGCAAAAAAAAAAACGGATGCCATACGGCCGTCATCCGTTTTTTTTTGGTGGACCGCAAAACACATACGGTCGTGTGCATGTAGCCTAACAGTGAGTGTAGGACAATATTGGAGAGGGAGAATGTATGAGACTGCTGAACTACAGACTCTGCTAAAATTTATCGCCGTGTACATAAGTGTGCAGTGCACCAAGAGTCATCGCTAATGCGTTCTGTTAGCTGTAGGGCTACTGTGCAGTCAGTATTACAGGCAGGTCTAATTTGTCGCTGTGTACATAAGTGTGCAGTGCACCAATATACATAGTTAATTCTGTTAGCTGTAGAGTTACTGTGCATCAGTATTAGGCCTCATGCACACGACCGTTGTGTGCATCCGTGGCCGTTGTGCCGTTTTCCGTTTTTTTTCACGGACCCATTGACTTTCAATGGGTCCGTGGAATAATCGGAAAATGCACCGTTTGGCAGCCGCATCCGTGATCCGTGTTTCCTGGCCGTGAAAAAAATATGACCTGTCCTATTTTTTTCACGGCCAACGGTTCACGGACCCATTCAAGTCAATGGGTCCGTGAAAAATCACGGATGCACACAAGATTGTCATCCGTGTCTGTGATCCGTGTCCGTTTTTTCCTATCATTTCAATGGCAAACTTGACTTAGATTTTTTTTTCATTTTTCATGTCCGTGGATCCTCCAAAAAACAAGGAAGACCCACGGACGAAAAAACGGTCACGGATCACGGACCTACGGACCCCGTTTTTGCGGACCTTAAAAAAAACGGTCGTGTGCATGAGGCCTTACAGGCAGGTCTAACTTATCACCATGTACATAACTGTGCAGTGCACCAATATTCATAGTTAATTCTGTTAGCTGTAGGGCTACTGTGTATCACCATGTACATAATTGTGCAGTGCACCAATATTCTTAGCTAATCCGTTCTGTTAGCTGTAGAGTCACTGTGCATCAGTATTACAGGTCACTGTTTCCATCAGGTCTAATTTATCACCATGTACATAAGTGTACGTGCACCAAATTCATAGCTAATCTATCTGAAATCCATTTTTATGCCGGATTTAAAAACGCTACGTGGCCTGGGTATACCTGATTTATAGCGATTTGTGACAAATTGTGACATTTCCATTTTTGTGTTTAGGGAAATGTGGAATTAATATAAATCTTTTTTAAAGCTGTCCTAAGATTGAAATACCCATTTTATATGGTGATTGGAGGTGCCCAGAGTTATGGAAGCAGCCAGGCCGTCTGTGCTACTGTACGTCGTTTCTGTAACTGCCATAGAAGTGAATGGGAGCTACGGAAAAAGCATAGCGCAGCCTGCTTCCATAAATCTTAGGCATGAATGGCTGAGATAGCGATAACCATTTAATTGAACGGTTTGACGCACGGCTTAAAGCTTTAAGGGAACGCGCGGCGTTTGTCACTTCTATACATGTAATATAATGCATCGTAACTTCCTCTAAAGGATTATTATATTGAGCTTGTATGTATAACATATATTATTCATATTTATATAGGGAAACCTCATGGTACAGTATATGGCAGTGAATACATTCACTGCCCACAATAAAAGACACTCTAAAATGTGCACAGTTTTGCCTTACGGGGGGGGGGGGGGGGATCTCCATTGCATAGAATTGATCAGGTTGCTGATTGTGGCCTGTGGAATGTTGGTCCACTCCTCTTCGCTGTGCGAAGTTGCAGAATATTGGCAGGAACTGGAACACGCTGTCGTATACGCTGATCCAGAGCATCCCAAACATGCTCAATGGGTGACATGTCCGGTGTGAATGCTGCCCATGCAAGAACTGGGATGTTTTCAGCTTCCAGGAATTGTGCACAGATCCTTGCAATATGGGGCCGTGCATTATCATGCTGCAACATGAGGCGATGGTCGTGGATGAATGGCACAACAATGGGCCTCAGGATCTCGTCATGGTATCCCTGTGCATTCAAAATTCCATCAATAAAATGCATCTGTGTTCATTGTCCATAACATACGCCTGCCCATACTATAACCCCACCGCCACCATGGGCACTCGATCCACAACGTTGATGTCAGCAAACCGCTCACCCACATGACAACCCACACACTGTCTGCCATCTGCCCTGAACAGTGAAAACTGGGACTCATTCGTGATCAGAACGCCTCTCCAACGTGCCAGACGCCATTGAATGTGAGCATTTGCCCACTGCAGTCAGGTCCAGACCCCGATGAGGACGACGAGCATGCAGATGAGCTTCCCTGAGACGGTTTCTGACAGTTTGTGCAGAAATTCTTTGGTTATGCAAACCGATTGTTGCTGCAGCTGTCCGGCTGGCTGGTCTCAGATGATCATGGAGGTAAACATGCTGGATGTGGAGGTCCTGGGCTGGTGTGGTTACACGTGGTCTGCGGTTGTGAGGCCGGTTGGATGTACTGCCAAATTCTCTGAAACGCCTTTGGAGACGGCTTATGGTAGAGAAATAAACATTCATTGCACGGGCAACAGCTTTGGTAGACATTCCTGCAGTCAGCATGCCAATTGCATGCTCCCTCAAACGTTGAAAATTCAGGGGTTGGCAGCACTACTCATCCCACTCATTTGGGTACTGACCAGGAAATGGCTTACAAGCCAAATGGTGCGCGCAGATAGGGATCGTGGCTGGGGGTCCCAGCTCATCCAGACAATTCAATAATCCGCAGCACTCGCCGGTAAATGATGAAAATAGTGGTGATTTATTCACTCAAGCAGCCAGTATACAGCGACGTTTCGACCTCAGTTGGTCTTTATAAAGCAGTCTTTATCAATGGTGAAGTATACATTGCAACATCTGTGGCATTGTGCTGTATGATCAAACTGCACATTTCAGAGTGGCCTTTTATTGTGGGCAGTCTAAATTACACCTGTGCAATATTCATGCTGTCTAATCTGTGAGGTGGGATGGATTATCTCGGCAAAGGAGAAGTGCTCGCTAACACAGATAGACAGATTTGTGAACAATTTTTGAGAGTAATGGGTCTTTTGTGTTTGTAGAAAATGTTTCAGATCTTTGAGTTCAGCTCATGCAAAATGGGAGCAAAACCAAAAGTGTTACGTTTATATTTTTGCTCAGTGTATGTGTATGAATACTCGTGAATTACTGCATGATAGTCAGCAAGAGGAATACAAATAATATAAGGAGAGTGGTAATCTGTCAGCACAGAACAGGATGAATACGATGTTTCACAACCTGAGAGACAAGAATGACTCAAAGGCCTGTACCTAAGGCCCCCTGCACACGAACGTGTGAGCCCCATAGTCGTGGTGCGGCCCGCAAAATGCACAAGCACAGTCCGTAGGGCAGCCGCAGCGTATCGCGGACCCATTCACTTGAATGGGTCCGCGATCCGGCTGTTCCGCAAAAAGATAGGATATGTTCTATCTTTTTGCGGAACGGAAGTACGGGAGGAAACCCCACGGAAGCACTCCGTAGGGTTCTGTTTCATGCTTCCATTCCGTACCATTCCGCATCTCGGGATTTGCGGACCCATTCAAATGCTGTCCGCAATACAGCAACGGGAAGCACACATTTGTGTGCAGGGGGCCTAAGGTGGCCACCAATATTAGAGGACTTAGGTGCTACCGGTTGTCTATCTAATGTGTATGGGAGGTATCCCAGATCTCTTCCCCAGTGGCAGATGTTGGGCAAAAGAAGGGTCGAGCATGGTGAATTTCCCGAGGTGTCTGGCGGGTGTCACACTTGCGTTGTTGTTTTACGGTATTGATATACGGCAGAGGATCTCAATAGCGGAAAAAAAACATTGTTTAGGCTGAGTTCACACGAGCGTGACAGATTTGGTCCGGATGCGTTCAGGGTGCGTTCAGTTAAACTCGCACCATTTTGCAAGCAAGTTCAGTCAGTTTTGGCTGCAATTGCGTTTAGTTGTTCAGTTTTTTCCGCGCGGATGCAATGCGTTTTGATGCGTTTTTCACGCGCGTGATAAAAAACGGAAGGTTTACAAACAACATCTCCTAGCAACCATCAGTGAAAAACGCATTGCATCCGCACTTGCTTGCAGATGCAATGCGTTATTAACGCAGCCCCATTCACTTCTATGGAGCCAGGGCTGCGTGAAAAACGCAGAATATAGAACATGCTGCGATTTTAAAGCATTGCAGAAGTGATGCATGAAAAAAAACGCTCATGTACACAGCCCCATTGAAATGAATGGGTCAGGATTCAGTGCAGGTGCTATGCGTTCACCTACTGCATTGCACCCGCGCGGAAATCTCGCCCATGTGAACTCAGCCTTAGTCCTCATGCGTTCTGAATGGAAAGAGATCCGTTCAGGATGCATCAGTCAGGATGTCTTCCGTTCCGGCAGCATTTCATTTTGTGACCGGACTCAAAACCGCTACAAGCTGCGGTTTTGTGTCCGCTCATAAAAAGGTAAACTATGCGGATCCAGCACTATAAACAACGTAAGCCCTTATGCACACGACCGTAGTTGGGGTCCGCATCCGAGCCGCAGTTTTGGCGGCTCGGATGCAGAACCATTTACTTCAATGGGGCCGCAAAAGATGCGGACAGCACTCCGTGTGCTGTCCGCATCCATTGCTCCGTTCCGTGGCCCCGCAAAAAAAATATAACATGTCCTATTCTTGTCCGTTTTGCAGACAAGAATAGGCATTTCTACAATGGGCCGCCTGTTCCGTTCCGCAAATTGCGGAAGGCACACAGGCGGCCTCCGTTTTTTGCGGATCCGCGGTTTGCGGACCGCAAAAAAAACGGCACGGTCGTGCGAATGAGGCTTAAGTCAATGGTGAAGTATAAGTTTTTTTAGGAGCCTAAAATACTGGAACCATCACCCATTGACTTTTGATGTATTTAGTGGCGGATCCGTTTTTTTTTCCAGAACGAATGCATCCTGATGTTCAAAATCAAAGCGGATCCATTTAATTCCAGTATTGAGATCCTCTGCCGGATCTCAATACCGGAATTAATAACGCAAGCGTGAAAGTAGCCTTATTACCCTCTCGCTATTAACGACACATGCTGAGCCAGGCATGCGGGGGTACAGGTGCATCTCAATAAATTAGAATATCATTGAAAAGTTCAGTTATTTCAGCAATTCAGTTCAAAACGTGAAACTCGTGTATTCTATAGATTCATTAACCACAGAGTGATTAATTCCAAGCGTTTATTTCTTTTAATGTTCATTATGGCGGACAGCTAATGAAAACCCAAAAGTCAGTATTTCAGAAAATTACAATATTGAAAATAATGATTTTTAATGCAGAATTTTGGCCTTCTGAAAAGTATGTACGGTATATGCATGCAATACTCGATACCTTGATATTTGGCAGCACCACCTTTAGTAGCAACAATCACTACCAAAAAGCTTGAATTAGCTGATATGACAGACTCGTTACTCTCTCCCTTGGGAAAAGCTCCCGGGGGGCAGATTTACTAATCCTTAAAATGCTGTAAGATTAGACCGGCTGTCTGGACCTGCACCAGATTTATCACAGGGGCTCAGGCTGGAGGATACGCCTGGTGCAGGGATGGACACTATCTTCTGACTATTCCAGCTATTGGTGGGCTTCCTTTGAGCCAAAGTTTTAAGCCAGAATTGTGGAGCAAAATATGGCATCCTAGGTCAGGCCCCTTTCTGCAAAGCCCCCACCCCTTTGGAGTGAGTTAAAAAATTGGAGAAACCCTAGTTGGTGCCACTTTTTAGACAGATCCTAGGGATAGGGACATTAGAAAATCAGCCTGATGAAGGCCCCCGGCGGCTATTCTCGGAACTGCCTGCTCCCGGTGACCGCATTTGATTTCAGACCGGCTCCCTGTACAGGCACAGGTAAGGACTTACCTGTGCATCACCGGACTTGTGAGTCAAGATGACAGCCCGCATGTGTTCGCTGGCGAACTGGCCATCACTGAATCTGGGCCCCTGCGTACAACTCATCCGGCAGTCCGTGTGCCTATACTGATATCTATGCCGCCAAACGATAATAAATGTGGCTGGGCCCTGCCTTCTCTCCACCCTCGCCATGCCACCTCTTCGAGAAAGTGATGAGGCTGGCAGAGAAATGCCTACCTGAGCAAAACTTTTACACAAGTGATGTTGAAAAAGTCACAATCATGCAGTTTGCGACTTTTTTCACACCAGTTCTCTGGCATATATTTAGGGCTCATGCACACAAACGTATGCCGGCCGTGCCCGTATTGCAGCCCGCAAACAGCAGGTCCGCAATACACGGCCACCGGCCGCGTGCATACCGCATCACGGATGCGGACCCATTCACTTAAATCCACACTATGGGCCCAGCCGGAAAAATAAAAAAGTTATGGCGCGGAGAGCGCATAATGAAAACGCAAAGGCAAAGAAACCTCTGGGGTAGAGGGGGATAATGATAAATCTGCACCATACAGTTTCATACGCCTGCCATTGATTGTCATTGGAACATAATGTAAAGTGCACAGTATACATTTTTATACCGGCCACAGGAATCTCTTTTGGCAAATGTCCAGTCCCATACACACTATGAATCCCTTTGCTTGGAGCATTTCAATTTATTCACGTCATGATTTTAAGTACGGTAGATTGATTCAAAATGCTAGGACTGTATGGAAGCAGCCTGGCAGTGAGGGAGTTAATGCCTTCTTCTCCGAGCACTTGTATCACAGCTTCCGCCCTCCCAGTTGTGACAGGTTGGGTTTATGGCCGGGCTGGACTGTCTCCCATGTTGTTATAGTTACATCAACATAGTTGTACCTTTTACTGCAGTGATGAATACCAGAGAGGAGAACGGGTCAGCCCCCTTCCAAATTGCATGCAACAAACAGGTATAGAAATTTATAAATCATATTCAGGATCCTGATCAGTCTTACAAATGCCATTAGTTGGCATACATTTTGCCGGATGACTCTGCCGCAAGTGTGAAAGTACCCTAAGGTAGATTATACGGACATCGAATGCATCGAGTAGATTCCAGTAGAAGCTTAAAGGGGTTGTCTCACTTCAGCAAACAGCTTTTATTATGTAGAGAAAGTTAATACAAGCCACTTACTAATGTATTGTTATTGTCCATATTGCTTCCTTTGCTGGCTGGATTCATTTTTCCATCACATTATACACTGCTCGTTTCCATGGTTACGACCACCCTGCAATCCAGCAGTGGTGGTCGTGCTTGCACACTTTAGGAAAAAAACACCAGCCTATGTGCGCTCCCACAGTTCCGGCCACCAGAGAGGCCGGCGATTTTTCCTATAGTGTAAGTATGACCACTTCTGAAGGATTGCAGGGTGGTCGTAACCATGGAAATGAGCGGTGTATAATGTGATGGAAAAATGAATCCAGCCAGCAAAGGAAGCAATATGGACAATAACAATACATAACCTTTACATAATAAATGCTATTTGATGAAGTGAGAAAACTCCTTTAATTGATTCACGAAGGTTGTTTGAGGTCCTGAAAGTGGGTGAACAAAGAACTCCAGACGTAGGAGTCCGGGTCTCATTTCAGATTCGACCATCACCATTGCAAGGTGATTATTTAGGGTTAGGTTCTCTTTATAAAAAGAAATTTAAGGATGTGCGGTATCTACTCTGCTGGTCCATACACGTCATCTATATAGCCAGAGCCAATCACATATGTGTCTTAGAAGGTTACCATGGGTTTAGGGTAGAAGTGTCTTCTGTGGCTGCAAAGGAGTCCATACCATAGAGCAGGGCTGGCCAACCTGCGGCTCTCCAGCTGTTGTAAAACTACAATTCCCACCATGCCCTGCTGTAGGCTGTCTGGGCATGCTGGGAGTTGTAGTTTTGCAACAGCTGGAGAGCCACAGGTTGGCCATCCCTGCCATAGAGCTAGCCCATGCGGCCCAGTCCTTGTTGGCTCCATCACCTTTGCTGATGTCTGGAGAGAACCTCTGCCATACTGTCTTGTTGCCAAACAATTGGCCCAAAATCATGAGGAGAGCATGCTAGTGGGTGCACGGTGTGACCTGTATGAGAAAATCCAGCGACCTTAATTTGGCCCTGGTTTGATGGGCCCCCCTCTCTTCATGCTTTACTTACACCTGTTTTATTATGTATGTTGTCACTTTTTTAGGCATGCTGTATATTAAGCTCTGTTCACACTTCGAGTCGTGTCACAAAACATATTCTACATTTTTCAAACCAGCACCTGGATCTGAATATTTTTGTAATGGCGTGTAATTAAACATTTAGTATAGCTGCTGAGTTATGCAATAAAATGGATCTGTTTAGCGCCACCTGCTGTTTGTTATTTTCCTTATTTTTTGTCCATCTCTCTGAGCTGGTCGCACGCGCTCAGTTTAAATCTTCAACTGCCACCAGCCATATGTCCTGTTAGAAGCTGTGGCAGTTACAGGGAGAGAGCTGCAGCCGAAAGGACACACCCCCATGAGCTGCCAGATTGAGAAGAATCTAGCAGAACAATTGGAGCAATGGATGTGGAGATCTCTAGATCCATGTGAGGAACAGGGCTGGTTCTAGCTTTGTTAGAAAGAGGTTGTCATGGCTGGTTTTACATTTTACATTGGTCGTGGCATAACCCATTTTAATTATGGTTCATGTCTGTACCAGATTCCATGACACATAGCTGGATCTGTGGAGAAATGGATATCACTATTACACAATGGGTCCCACTGACTCCATGACACATAGCTGGATCTGTGGAGAAATGGATATCACTATTACACAATGGGTCCCACTGACTCACAGGGTTGCTAACCAGAATTTTTCTTTTTTCTGGACAAATTATCCCAAAATCACGGACAGCCAACATTTTAAATGGACAAATTGGAAAACCATAATAATATAATATATTACGTATATATAATGTATTATATAGATTTATAATAAAGACATATAATAACATATTCCCAGCGTTTATAGTGAGCTGTAAAAATTTTTATAATGTAGTCAATTACCACGGACATATCTATTATTTTTTTTCACTGACACAGGAAAAAAAATCCTCTCTTTTTATGGACTGTCTAGAAATTTCTGGACGATTGGCAACCCTGCTCATAAGAGCTCATGCACATAAACGCAATTGCTCAGTTCCTGTGCTGCGGACCGCAAATAAGAGTCTGCAATGCACGGGCACTGGCCGTGTGCACTACGTTTGTGGACGCGGACCCATCCACTTGAATGGGTCTGTGATCCTCAAGTTATGGAAAAAGATAGAACATGATACGACTGAAAATAGGACATCTCCTATCTTTTTGCAGTGCGAAGGCATGGATCCGAAATTCCAAGGAAACGCTTCGTATTGCTTCCGTAGGCTTCTGATCCGTGCCTCCGCACTGCAAGATAAGAGATGTTCTATTGTCGGTTGTATCTGGCGGATTGTGGACTCGTTCAAGTCATTACGGTCCGCAATACGGGCGCTAAGCAGTCACGCTCGTGTGCATGAGCCCTAATGGGGTACATTTAGCTCCACTGAGGTTTTCACAGGCAGCGTTATTTTCTTTGTCAAACCTGCAAGGAGGCCATGAATAAATGGGGACATTTATCAAACTGTTGTAAAGTAGAACTGGCTTAGTTGCCATAGCAACCAATCAGATTCCTCCTTTCATTTTTGACAGCTCCTTTGGAAAATGAAAGGAGGAATCTGATTGGTTGCTATGGGCAACTAAGCCAGTTCTACTTTACACCAGTTTCACCAGTTTGATAAATGACTCTCCAACGCAGATGTGAGCTGCACTGTGACCACTGGTGGGCATGATGGACTTCAGGACCATCTCATGGTGTATAGGTTGTCTCAGTGGACACGATAACATGAATGTGAAGCAGTCATTGAAGTACTCACGTCTGAGGGCTAAACACAAGGGACAATATATCCAGTTTATATGATGAGAGTTATACTCCACGTCACCAGCAGCAGTAGTAACATGCTCACATGTTACCTATCAAGGATCTAACAATGTATGGAATTTACTATGCAAACAGATCATGTTACCAATACTACCGGTGTGCCTGAGGATTTATGAGAAAAATACAGGCGCAAAGTCAAATGTTTCACCGAACCAAACCCTTTTTAATCAGAATAATCAAGATGAGCCCTGTCCATATAATAGATGAGTATTTTATGATGTAACATTGAATCAGACGACTGCATCTATATAATACACATATGTCGTACAGTAAGTGAAGTCACACCGGCTCTAGAAATCACCGTTCTAATATTCTTGTGATATTTTATGGGAAACTGACATTTATAATAAAAGAGAATGTGTCACCAAAAATGTTTTCTGCCAGTTAAAACCAGACAGAGACGCATGTCATTTATATTTTCTGATTGCAGATTTTTAATTCTGCTTACTGAACATGATTATGGGGGCATCCATCTTGCCTGAGCTGTTCTTTACAGCATTTAGAGACATGCTTTACAGCTATCCTCTGGATAGGTCATTAGTATCTGATCGGTGGGGGTCGGACACCCGTTGATCAGCTGTTTGAGGAGGCACCGGCGCTCACAGTAGCGCCACAGCCTTCTCTCAGCACCGTACATTGTATAGAGGCTGTGCTTGGCATCGCAGCTAAGCCCCATGACTGATGAATGTGGCGTCACATGGCCTAGAGCAGTGGTGGCGAACCTATGGCAGGGGTGCTAGAGGTGCACCCGCACCCTGGAAAAAGTCTGTGGTGTACCAATATGCCTTAGACCTTTCCTGGCAGCATTCATCAGCGCAGGGCGCACTATGAACAGCACAGACAGTGCACTGAATGCAGGCAGGTTATTATAGATAATTTATCAAGTACATAGAAGATATACTATACTGGACTGTAGTATTCAGGATAAATTGCCATGTTGGCACTTTGCAATAAATAAGTGGGTTGTGGGTTGCAGTTTGGGCACTCGTGGTTTGATCTGACAGGTTTTCCTTGTGGATCAATAGGAGTCTGTGTTGTGTCTGGTAATGGCCACACCCCTTGCCTCCAGGCGTTGCTTAAGTAGTCATTTAACCTTCCTTATTTATAGTTGCTTCTCCCACTATGCTGTGCGGTTTATAGCTTCTGTGCCTGTGGATTGTTTGTGGTTGGATCTCGGCTGAGTTCCTGGTGCGACCATAGCCTCTTTGAAGTTAAGTCTTTACTTTCCCTTTTGTATTTTGTTTGGGTTCTGTGTTTTGCATTTCCCTATTGTTTGTATTAGGCCTGAAGCAGACTCCTGCTCGTCCTTCCTTTTGGAGGAACAGGTAGTCTCGTCCCTGCCATTAGTACCAGGGTCCTATAGGGCTAGATAGGACTCTAGGTATTCCTGTGTATGAACTCACATACCTTTGGGGTCTGTTCATACTGTTAGTCAGTCAGGATTTTAGTTTGGGTTTTCACTAGGAGGTGTCCATCTTCCTTCCCTAGTTCTCAGGCCTGATTCCCTGTTTCCCCCTTCCCTCCTATGCTCGAGATCCTTCTGCAGAGATTTATTGCTCTGAGTTTAGGAGGCGGGCTACGGATACTGAGTCAAACGATCCTGCCCTCTGTAGCCAGTTTTGTCAAGGGTTATCAAAGAGGCTGAAGGGCGCTTTGGCTGTTCATGAAACCCCAGTGTCTCTGGAGGCTGTTATGTCTCTGGCTATACGAATGGATAGACGCCTGAGAGAGAGAGAGATCTAGGGGCCCCCACCCTCAGGATGTACTATCACATGATGTATCGTCCTCTTCTGACACTTTGGGTGAAGCTACTCCTGGGTTTATGTCTGGGGACAAACCCATGCAATTAGGGGGAGCTACTCCTGGATCCGCTTTTAAGCATACTGGAAATAGGAAGGGAGTGTGTTTTTTCTGCGGACAAAAGGGACATTTTATCAGAGTATGTCCATACATTCAACGGCAAAAAGAAAAAAGAGGGATATTTAATTCCCATCTGACTCTTGGAGGGGGGAGAGGAGAGTCAGAAAATTTGTCTTTGACTGGTAGTACCCGATTTCTCCTGACTGCTGAGGTGGCACTAGAATAAAAAACTGTGGGGGTTTATCAACAGCGGGACCAGGGTGAACCTGATTTATGCTCAGTTCGTCCGTATGCACGGGTTGTCACCGAGTGCATTAGAAAAAACATTTCCATTTTTGCTATGGATTCTGCACCTCTAACTCAGAAGTGTTTGTCTGGTGCATGATATCAGATTAAGAATGGGTGAATTTCCTGCTCCGGTGGTTCTGGGTTTACCGTGGTTAAGCAAGCACAACCCAACCATTGATTCGTAAGCTAGACAGATTCTGGATTGGGGTAATTATTGCATTGACAATTGTCTAAATACATCTTTTTCTGTTTTAACTACGAAGACATTACCCTCTTTTATATCTGATTTTGCCGATGTATTTTCTGGGAGTGGATAACAGGATTTATCACCGCATCGGGAACATGATTGTCCTATCAACCTTATTCCCGGAACTAAGTTGCCAAAACTAGATTATATAACCTTATTGGACCTGAAAGACTGGCCATGAGAGAGTATATTGCTGAGAGTTTTGCTAATGGACACATAAAACCTTCCAAGTCTCCAGTGGCAGCAGGGTTCTTTTTTGTTAAAAAAAAAAGGACGGAGGTCTTCGGCCATGTCTGGATTTCCGTGAACTCAATTGGATTACTGTCTGTGATCCTTACCCTCATCTATTGATTCCCGATTTGTTTAACCAGATTGTTGGTGCCAAGGTGTTCTCCAAGTTGGACTTAAGAGGGGTATATAATCTGGTTAGGATCAAGGAAGGGGATGAATGAAAGACAACTTTTAATACTCCTGAGGGGTACTTTGAGAACCTGGTCATGCCTTTTGGGTTGACCAATGCTCCTGCAGTTTTCCAGCATTTTATGAATGACATTTTCATCACCTTGTGGGGAGGTTTGTAGTCGTGTATTTGGATGACCTTCTTATTTATTCTCCAGATGTGGAGACACATCAGGATCATGTTAGACAGGTGTTACAGATCCTAAGGGATAATAAACTGTACACAAAATCAGAGAAGTGTGTTTTTGCTGTACACAAGGTGCAGTTTTTGGCTACCTGCTGTCATCTTCAGGTTTTCTAAAGGATCCAGAGAAAGTCCGTGCTGTATTAGACTGGGATCAACCCGAAAATGTATTCAGAACTATTCGACAATAGTAAAACCCTTAACAGACATGACTAAGAAAGGGACAGATGTTTCAGTGTGGTCTGATTCGGCATTACAAGCCTTTTCTGCGATTAAGGAATTCTTCTCTTCTTCCCCTATATTGGTGCAGCCGGATGTATCACAACCTTTCATTGGGAAAGTGGACGCGTCCAAGGTGGGGCTAGGAGTATTTTTATCGCAGGGCCCGGCACCTGGTAAATGGCATCCATGTGACTTTTTCTCTAAAAAACTCACTTCCAAAGAGATAAATTATGACGTGGGTAATAGAGAGTTGCTGGCCATTAAGTTGGCTTTTGAGGAATGGCGTCATTGGTTGGAAGGGGCGATTCATCCAACGGTGTTTACTGATCACAAAAACCTGGCTTACCTGGAGTCGGCTAAACGACTGAACCTGAGGCAGGCCAGATGGTCTTTGTTTTTCACCATATTCAATTTCACGGTCACCTATTGTCCCAGGGTTAAGAACGTCAAGGTAGATGCCTGTCACGGCTGGCGGTGGGGGAAACCCCCAGCCGTGCGGTACCCGTAGATGTTGGGTCGCTGCAAGGCCAGGACCACAGGATCAGGGAGCAGGTCACCTCCTAAAGTCTCCCTGATCTGACCCTAACTCCTAACCTGCATGGGCCGACCTTTAAGGTAGGAGGACCCATGCGCAGGAACCTCGGGTCCCTACTATCCCTCCGCAGGTCCCTAGGCTAGGAGCTGGATAGACTACCTGTTCCTCCAGAACACGGAGGAACAGGAGCCTAGAAAGGCCAAGCTGGTAATAAGGGGAATCCAATACAACTTATGGCAGTGGCAGGTATGTGGAACTACAACCTCACCTACCTGCCACAAACACACAGCCCGGAACCCATGCAAAAGTGCTGTCTGCCTCCAACAACAGAAAAGACAACAGCACACACCATACATCACACGGGGAACCAGGGAACCATAAGGTGCAACAAACCAGCAACCACATAAACATAACATCAGACAAGGTAACAAAGGTTTATGACCAGAAGGATGGTCCCCACCAGGCAGATGGAGGAGACAGGAGGCTGCTCCAGCCAGCATGGCTGAGAGCAACCTACTGAACCCAGCCAGGGACTGAGGCTTTATAGGCCAAGAGGCCACACCCAACGGTCAGACCCACCCAGTGACTCACACACACTGGGAAGGGAGTTAACCCTTCCTACACCACAGAAGAGAAGGGAAAACACCAACTTAAAGGGAAATAGCACACACACTCACTCACCTGTTACCGCTGGCAACGGCATGCGTGGCAGCCGTGTCCTGAAGAACAACCAGCAGGCCGAGACCCTGCCACCACATGCACACAACACCAGACGTTGCCGCGGACCACCGCAGGTGAAGGGAGGTGTCCAAGTGCATACAACCAACACAATCTCGTGCACAACAAACACACAAAGGGAGTGCACATAAAACACGTTGCCAAGGGCAACCGCACGCATGCGTGTTATCCGCGGCAACCGCACCTGAGGCAAACCACTAAGTGCCCCCAGCTGCGGTTGTCACAACACCAAAACCGCGGGTAACTGCATGCGGCTCCCAAGGAGTCACGACCAAGACCCAGGGTCGTGACAATGCCTTGTCACATAGTTTTTATGGAGGTGGTGATTTAAAAAATCCTATACTTTTGGAAGGGGTGGTGATGTCCACTCTTTACCCTGACCTAAAGGTGAAGGTGTTAGAGGCCCAGGGAGACGCACCAGATTTTTGTCCTTCTGGGAAACTGTTTGTGCCATCGGAATAGCGTCACAAGGTGTTTGAGGAACATCACTGTACTGTTCTTACTGGACACCCTGGGAGCAGATCCACTGCCGACCTCATCTCTTGTAGATTCTTGTGGCCAGGATTGCGTAAGTGTGTTGAGGACTATGCATCAGCCTGTAGTACCTGTACTCGCGCTAAAGTGACACATACTCGGCCTTCCGGATCTCTACTTCCGTTGCCCATGCCATCCAGACCATGGACTTACTTATTTATGGATTTTATCACTGATTTACCTAATTCTTCAGGAAAGACAGTTATTCTGGTGGTAGTTGGTCGCTTTAGTAAAATGGTGCACTTTAAAGCGTTGCCGGTCCTACCTAATGCTAAAACACTTGCACAGTGTTTGTTGACAACATTGTGAAACTCCATGGCATTCCCTCTGACGTGGTCTCGGATCGTGGGACCAGATTCTGGAAGGCGTTCTGTACTCGACTGGGTGTACAACTGTCCTTTTCTTCGGCTTTTCATCCTCAGTCGAACGGACAGACGGGAGCGCACTAATCAGAGTCTGGAGACTTACTTGAGATGTTTTGTCTCTGAGAACCAGGAGGAGTGGTCTTCATTTTTGTCTTTGGCAGAGTTTGCCACAAATAATCGTAGACAGGAGTCCACTGAGAAGTCGCCGTTTTTGGTGGCATATGGGTTTCACCCGCAGTTTGGCACATTTTCTGGTTCAGATAATTCTGGTATCCCTGAGGAGGAATTTTTTTCATCATCATTATCAGCTATATGGCGGAAAATTCAAGATAACTTGATAAATATGGGCAACAAGTATTAACATGTGACTGACAGGAAACGTATGAATGGTCCAGACCTAAGAGTGGGTGATTCTGTGTGGCTGTCCACAAGAAACATTAAGTTGAAGGTACCTTATTGGAAGTTGGGTCCAAGGTTCATTGGTCCATATAAGATCACTGCCATTATTAAAGTGGTTATCCCATCTTAGACAATGGGGGCATATCGCTAGGATATGCCCCCATTGTCTGATAGGTGCCGGTACCACCTCTGGGACCCGCACCTACAAGGAGAACGGAGCGGAGAAAGTTCAGGAGTGTGCACTGCGCATGCGCAGCCGCCCTCCATTCATTTCTATGGAGCCGCCGAAAATAGCAGAGAACTGGCTCGGCTATTTCCGTCGGCCCCATAGAAATGAATAGGAGCAGTGGCCACGCATACACGGTGCACTCCCATTCACTTCAATGGGAGAGGCGGGGAGCTTCTCCTGGTGATGGACGGATCCCGGCAAACCCGGGGTCCTCCAGCCACAACTCTCCCCGGCTCCATTCTCCTTGTAGGTGCGGGTCCCAGAGGTGGGACCCTCACCTATCAGACAATGGGGGCATATCCTAGCGATATGCCCCCATTGACTAAGATGGGATAACCCCTTTAATCCTGTAGCTTTTTGTCTTGAACTTCCTCAGGCCCTAAAAATTCATAACGTGTTTCATAAATCTTTGTTGAAGAGATATGTTGAACCTTTGGAGCCGTCTTCCTTGCCACCCGCTACTGGTATGTTTGACGGTAGTTTGGAATTTCAGATTGCCCAGATAATTGACTCTCAAATTCTCCGTAGATCTCTTCAGTATCTTGTTCACTGGAAGGGTTATGGACCAGAGGAGAGGATGTGGGTACCGGCATCTGACATGAATGCTAGTAGTTTGGTGAAAGCTTTTCACAGGTCTCACCTGGATAAGGTCGGTCCTGGGTGCTCGGAGGTCACCTGTAGAAGGGGGGTACTGTCACGGACGTACCGAGACATACGGACGTCCCGGCGACAGTGAGTGGCAGGAGATCTGTGAGACTGGCAACACGTGGTTTGATCTGACAAGTTTTCCTTGTGGATCAATAGGTGTCTGTGTTGTGTCTGGTAATTGCCACACCTCTTGCCTCCAGGTGTTGCTTATGTGGTCATTTAACCTTCCTTAATTATAGTTGCTTCTCCCACTACGCTGTGCGGTTTATCGCTTCTGTGCCTGTGGATTGTTTGTGGTTGGATCTCGGCTGAGTTCTTGGTGCTTCCATAGCCTCTTTGAAGTTAAGTCTTTACTTTCCCTTTTGTATTTTGTTTGGGTTCTGTGTGTTGCATTTCCCTATTGTTTGTATTAGGCCTGCAGTAGACTCATTCTTGTCCTTCCTTTTGGAGGAACAGGTAGTCTTGTCCCTTCCATCGGTACCAGGGTCCTATGGGCCTAGATAGGACTCTAGGTATTCCTGCGTATGAACTCACCTACCTTTGGGGTCTGTTCATACTGTTAGTCAGTCAGGATTTTGGTTAGGATTTTCACTAGGAGGTGTGCATCTTCCTTCCCTAGTTCTGAGGCCTGATTCCTTGTCTCCCCCTTCCCTCCTATGCTCAGTGTGGTGTTTCCCTCCCACACTGAAGTGTGACAATGGCCACTTATGGACCACACTGACTAGAATGGAGTCTGTCGGGGCTTGGTGTGAATTTCGTCAAGAATAACACTCTATATGGCACTATATTGGCTGCCAAAATGATGGAATCCCTCCAAAGCAAGTGTGAACAGAGCCTAATCAAAGCCAGTTGTCAATCATATACTTGATTCTGCTGCAGAATATTAATGTGACATGTAGCATATATTATTTTTTTACATACATATACAATTGGTATATTGTGTTCTGCAGATCACGCAGTACATGAGTGATTACGGTAATATGACAGCTATGTCAGGTAGACCGGGGCCTCCTTTAGATATGTTGGGAATGTGAAAAATATTTATAAAAATGTGCTGCTTGGCAAGTCTGATCCTATATAGTCAATTATCTGCACGGACTGGAAGTGACAAGAGGAATATACAGTTAGGAACAGATTTAAGAGATTTAGTAAATTCCACTTAGGGCTCATGCACATGAACGTGAGCTGCCCGTTTAGTGTATTGGGGACCGCAAATTCCAGTCCCCAATGCATGGGCACCGTCCGTTGGCTGGCGTAGACCCATTCAACTTTAATGGGTCCATGGTCTGTCCACACTGCAAAAAAATTGTTCTATTTTTTTTGCGGTGTGTGGGCACGTAGAGAAAACCCACGGAAGCGCTCCATAGTGCTTTAATGCTTCCATTCCACACCCCACCTTCGGGATTGCGGACCTGTTCAAGTGACCATTTAAAGATGGCAGAAAGTGGACCACATACTGCTGAAAATGCATCACCGTAGTATTTACTATGGACTATTTGGAGCCTGTTAGAGTAGTTTCCCACCAGCATTAGAGCTCTCCGGCAGAGTGACACAAGCCTAACCCCTTTAAAAAAAAAAAACACGTTGAAACGCACTGGTAAGGTAGATGGGTCTGTGCCATTTTTTCTCCCTTTGGTTTTAAAGAGGACCTGTAACCTCTCCAGATATGTATGTTGTAGCAACAACTTGCATCCCCCTTATAATAATAATCCTGGAGCATCTATTCTTATGGCTCTATGTTGTGCCATTCCTTTATTATTCCTGCTATAAATTATGAATGAATTGCTAGCAGTTTGCAATAAAGGCCCAGATGGGTGCTACTAGTTGGGGTGTGCCTTGCACAGTCTGACACTGGCAGCCCTGACTTGATAATGTCAGAATGTGCAAAGACACCCTCCCTCCAATCTGGTAACACCCATCTGGACCTTCACTACAAACTGAGAGAAAGGGAGGGAGAGACTTTTCTGGACAATCAGAGCACTTTTGATTTGGATACAATTTACCAAATTATGATTTATCAAATGACATGGCAATTCAGCCAAATCGGGCCAGAATCAAATTTTGAGAAATTTGCTCATCACTATTTGGACATTAAAATTCATAGCACCCGATCCTTTTAAATCTGTCAGGGCCGAGTCAGGAACTCCCTATATGGGCTCATGCACACGATCATTGGGTGTTTTGTGGTCTACAAATTGCAGATCTGTGTGCATCCCATCAATTGTCGTAATGCGGACAATAGTAGAAAATGTTCTATTGTTTTTGCGGAATGGCCGTGCAGGCATACGGAATTGGAATGCACAGGTCACGTCATTCCTGAGCTCTAATGCCCCATTAACACACCTGTGGAT
This sequence comes from Bufo gargarizans, assembly GCF_014858855.1. Lineage (NCBI taxonomy): Eukaryota > Metazoa > Chordata > Amphibia > Anura > Bufonidae > Bufo > Bufo gargarizans. Next base: position 34,326,201 of record NC_058089.1, read on the forward strand.
ATGCTCTGCACCCAATCTGCATTTTTTTGCAGATCGGATGCGGACCGATTCAGTTTAATGGGACCGCTAAAAATGCAGACAGCACACCGTGTGCTGTCCCCCATCTGTATGTTCGTTTCACAGTCCCGCAAAAAAAGGTAGAACATGTCCTATTCTTGTCTGTTTTGCGGACAAGAATAAGCATTTTTACAATGGGTCTGCAAAGAAAAAAACAGATGCAACACGGACATCATCCATATTCTTTTGCGGATCAGCATCATCCGGTCACATGAATGCACCGTAAACAATAGATTGTCAGTCAGTGCCCCCAAACACAGCGGGGTCCGCTGACATGTGTATAATGTGTATGGTGGCCTTAAGGCCAGACATTTTAGAGATTAGTAGTGATTGTTCACATTGTAGAATGTCAGTGATAATTGGGCAGATCTTTCCTCTATGGGAAATCCATGCATCTGTGTACACTTGTGCCGTCAGCCGTAGACTACAGTATTAAGCAGGCATGTACGTGTCAGCACTGATTGACAGAAATTACTTTTGCTTCACTAATCCCTAAAACTGAAACTTTTCCCATAGGAAAGATGATAGCGATGTAGTTAATTTTTAACCTGCCTTTCCGCTGCCCATTATGCAGAGTATCACTTACACACTCCACTGGCCACAAAAAGCTACAAAAATGCTGTGCATGTGGACTTCACAATAAATTGCTGTAATAAGGCTGGCGTCACACGCCGAGCAGACGCATGTCACGAGGGTGTCAAGAGCCACGTCTGACTCCGTTATACCCGGGGTCAGGAAGTCGCAGCGGGTGGCTGCGCGCTCTATGTCTAAAGATCACGGTGTTTCTTAGTGTTTGTTTTCTGTGTTTGCCTTGCTATCCTTTTTGTCTCACTCAGGGATCCGTAGCTTCTCCTCCTCAGCTGTTTCTTGTCTGCCACTCCCAAACTCCTTATATTCTCCTCTCACACTTCTCTTGTTGCCAGTTATAGAGCTTCCTGCCTGGACATCTATGCTGACCCACTGGAGCTGAGAATCTGGTTGTTGTTCCAGAGTGCTACCCTCCGGATCCCTGTTGGGCTTTTGTTGTCTCCTGTTGTTGCCCACCTGGGATTATATGTTTAGTTTGTATTGTCTGTCCTCCCCTTGGTGTTTTCCTCTAGAGCTAGTGGTGCGGACTAGTGTTCCCACCGCCCTGTTCACTATCTAGGGCTCATCCTAGGGAAAGCCAGGGTTTTAGGCACGTGATCGGCGTACGGGTGAGGAACCCGTCTAGGGACGACAGGGCAGCCAGGCGCCAGACGCAAGGTGAGTCAGGGGTCACCACCTTCCCTCTCACTAGGGCAGGGCCTCCCTCTTTTCCTCCCTCCGTGTCACGTATGTGACAGTTACGCCGATCGTGATATTATAACTGGCCCTTATTTTTTTGAGAAAAAAAAATAAAATAATATATATATATATTTTTTTTTTTTTCTCTACTTAGAATCCAATATGGATCCTATTGCTGCTTTGGCAAAACAGCTTCAAGGCCTGTCTTTGGAGGTGGCAGGATTGAAGGCGTCTGTCCTCCAACAGCAGCAGCAAATGCAGCAGACCGTAAGCCCAGCGGTTGCTATGGGTAACCAGGTTGTTACAGAACCCAAGGTTGTTCTTCCTGACAGATTCTCTGGGGGAAGGGACAAATTTGTGTTGTTCCGTGAGGCCTGCAAATTATATTTTAAGCTGCGCCCTTACTCCTCAGGTAATGAAGAACAGCGGGTGGGGATTGTTATTTCCCTGCTTCAGGGGGACCCGCAATCCTGGGCGTTCTCGTTACCCCCTGGTTCCCAGGCTCTCCGGTCAGTGGAGGGATTTTTTGGGGCTTTGGGTCTCATATATGATGACCCTGACCGTGTCGCCCTGGCTGAGTCGAAGTTACGGAGACTCCTACAGGGAGATCGGCCAGCAGAGGAATATTGCTCAGAGTTCCGCAGGTGGGCTACGGATACTCAGTGGAACGACCCGGCTCTCAGGAGTCAGTTCTGCTCTGGGTTATCTGAAAGGGTTAAGGATGCGCTGGCGCTGTATGAGACCCCCCTTTCCCTTGATGCTGTTATGTCCCTCTCTATCAGGATAGATAGACGTCTTAGGGAGAGATCGAAAATTCCTGAGCAATCGGTAACCTCTCCCAAGCAGCAGTTAGTCTGTACTGACTTGGATGAGCCTATGCAGCTAGGAGGAACTTCTCGTCAGGTCCGTCCTCCTGAGGTTCGCCGTAGGTGGGGGGCTTGTTTTTTCTGTGGGGGGAAGGGTCATTTCATTAATGTCTGTCCCTCCTTTCCCAAAAACAAAAGACCGTCGGAAAACTACTAACCCCAGGCTGTGCGGAGGATGTCAGCCGGGGGGTATACGTTTCCTCCATACGAACATCTCAATTTGTGTTGCCAGCGGTTATTGTTTTTGGTGTTAAGACGGAGTCTATTTCTTTTTTTCTAGACAGTGGTGCAGGGGTAAATTTGATAGATGCCCATTTTGCCCGCACTATGGGTTTGTCTCTCTGTACGCTGCAGAGACCCATTCCCATATTCGCTATTGACTCTGCTCCTCTGTCTCAGAGAAACCTCACTCACGTTGTCCATAACTTACATCTTCGGGTAGGGGACCACCATAAGGAGCGTCTTTCATGTTACGTTCTGGAGGGCCTTCCCTCTCCTGTGGTATTGGGTCTTCCCTGGTTGGTAGCGCACAATCCAGTGGTGGATTGGCAGGCCAGGGAGATATTGGAGTGGAGTGAGCATTGCAGAGAGAATTGCTTAAATAACAATTGCTTAATCGCCTCCATAGCTTCCCTACCTACATTTATTTCGGACTTTGAGGACGTTTTTTCTGAAAAGGGTTGTCAGAAGCTACCACCTCATCGTCCTTATGATTGCCCGGTTAACCTGATTCCCGGTGCAAAATTACCCAAGTCCAGGTTGTATAATCTTTCGGGTCCCGAGAGACAAGCCATGAAAGATTATATCTCCGAGAGTCTGGCCAAGGGACACATCAGACCCTCTTCTTCACCCGTGGCTGCAGGGTTTTTCTTTGTTAAAAAGAAAGATGGGGGCCTGCGTCCTTGCCTAGATTTCCGTGAGCTAAACCGGATAACCGTCCGAGACCCATACCCTCTTCCTCTCATTCCTGACCTTTTTAATCAGATTGCGGGTGCTAGGTGGTTCTCCAAACTTGATCTTAGGGGGGCCTACAATCTGATTCGTATCAAGGAAGGGGATGAGTGGAAGACAGCTTTTAACACCCCTGAGGGGCATTACGAAAATTTAGTCATGCCTTTCGGTCTGACCAATGCCCCTGCTGTCTTCCAACATTTCGTTAATGATATTTTTAGTCATCTCATCGGCAGGTTTGTAGTCATATACCTAGATGATATCTTAATTTATTCGGCTGATCTGAAAACACATGAAGTACATGTCAGGCAAGTACTGCAGGTCCTACGGACGAATAAATTATATGCGAAAATTGAAAAATGTGTCTTCGCCGTTCAGGAAATACAATTCCTGGGATATCTATTATCTGCTTCAGGTTTCCGTATGGATCCTGGGAAGGTCCAGGCAATTTTAGATTGGGATCTTCCTGAGAACCTTAAAGCTCTACAACGGTTTTTGGGTTTCGCAAATTTCTACAGAAAGTTTATTAAAAATTATTCAGTGATCGTTAAACCCCTTACTGACATGACTAGGAAGGGGACTGATTTTTCTAAATGGTCTGACGCCGCTAAAATTGCATTTTCCTCTCTAAAAGAGAGATTTACCTCGGCACCTGTCCTAATTCAACCTGATGTCTCCCAGCCTTTTATTGTTGAAGTTGATGCGTCGGAGGTGGGAGTGGGGGCTGTATTGTCTCAGGGTCCGTCTCCTGGCAAATGGCGTCCTTGCGCTTTCTTTTCCAAAAAATTATCTGCAGCAGAAAAGAACTATGATATTGGAAATAGGGAACTGTTGGCGATTAAACTGGCGTTTGAAGAGTGGCGTCACTTCTTAGAGGGAGCAATCCACCCCGTCACGGTAATTACGGATCACAAAAACCTTCTGTACCTAGAATCGGCTAAGCGTCTCACCCCTAGACAAGCTAGGTGGTCGCTATTCTTTACCAGATTTAACTTTGTAATCACCTATCGTCCTGGGGCAAAAAATACCAAGGCAGACGCATTGTCTCGTAGTTTCCCTGGAGGGGGTAATGTTAGTGATCCGGTACCTATTTTACAAAGAGGAGTGGTTGTCTCTGCTGTACACTCTGTTCTAGAGGGAAAGGTGTTAGAGGCCCAGGGGGACGCCCCGGCCTCTTGCCCCTCAGAGAAATTGTTTGTACCGTTAAACCTGCGTCTTGAGTTATTGAAGGAACATCATAATTCGGCACTTGCTGGGCACCCGGGTAGTAAAGCAACCTTGGAGCTATTGTCTCGTCGTTTTTGGTGGCCAAGGTTGCGTCAGGATGTAATAGATTTCGTGTCTACTTGTTCTACTTGTGCACGCGCGAAAGTCTCTCATACACGTCCAGCAGGGTCTTTATTGCCACTTTTCATCCCCAATAGACCATGGACACATCTATCAATGGATTTCATCACTGACTTACCTTTGTCTGCGGGTAAAACAGTTATCTTGGTAGTAGTAGACAGGTTTAGCAAAATGGTACACTTTATTGCGCTACCCGCACTTCCTAATGCTAAGACTCTTGCTCAGGTGTTTATCAGTGAAATCGTGAAGCTTCACGGGGTCCCTTCCGATGTGGTTTCGGATCGGGGAACCCAGTTTATTTCTAAGTTTTGGAAAGCTTTTTGTACCCGTTTAGGGGTACACTTATCCTTTTCCTCAGCTTTCCATCCTCAGTCGAATGGACAGACTGAGCGTACCAACCAAAACCTAGAAACATATTTAAGGTGTTTTGCGTCTGAAAACCAAGAGGTGTGGTCATCATATTTACCGTTAGCCGAGTTTGCCATAAATAATCGCCGTCAGGAATCCACTGGCAAGTCACCATTTCTTGGTGCATACGGTTTTCATCCCCAATTTTGTACTTTCAAAGAGGGGGGGTCTTCTGGGGTTCCCGAAGAGGAACGGTTTTCTTCATCTCTTTCATCGGTATGGCAGAAGGTGCAAGCTAACTTGAAAAATATGAGTGGTAAATACAAATGCATGGCCGATAAGAAACGGTCGCCAGGTCCGGACCTAGGAGTGAATGACTATGTGTGGTTGTCTACTAGGAATATTAAGTTGAAGGTTCCCTCTTGGAAACTGGGTCCTAGGTTCATTGGTCCTTATAAAATTGTAGCCGTCATTAACCCTGTGGCTTTTCGCCTGGAGCTACCTCAGACTTTTAAGATCCATAACGTCTTCCATAAGTCGCTGCTCAAGAAGTATGTTCCACCTCTAGAACCATCACCGCTGCCACCTCCTCCTGTTGTTGTGGATGGTAATCTGGAGTTTCAAATATCCAGAATTGTTGATTCTCGTCGGGTCCGCCGCTCTCTTCAGTATCTGGTGCATTGGAGGGGTTACGGTCCCGAGGAAAGAATGTGGGTTCCAGCGTCAGAGGTAAACGCCAACAGGTTGATTCAGGCTTTCCATGTCTCTCATCCGGAGAGACCTGGTCCTGAGTGTCCGGAGGCCCCTCGTGAAAGGGGGGGTACTGTCACGAGGGTGTCAAGAGCCACGTCTGACTCCGTTATACCCGGGGTCAGGAAGTCGCAGCGGGTGGCTGCGCGCTCTATGTCTAAAGATCACGGTGTTTCTTAGTGTTTGTTTTCTGTGTTTGCCTTGCTATCCTTTTTGTCTCACTCAGGGATCCGTAGCTTCTCCTCCTCAGCTGTTTCTTGTCTGCCACTCCCAAACTCCTTATATTCTCCTCTCACACTTCTCTTGTTGCCAGTTATAGAGCTTCCTGCCTGGACATCTATGCTGACCCACTGGAGCTGAGAATCTGGTTGTTGTTCCAGAGTGCTACCCTCCGGATCCCTGTTGGGCTTTTGTTGTCTCCTGTTGTTGCCCTCCTGGGATTATATGTTTAGTTTGTATTGTCTGTCCTCCCCTTGGTGTTTTCCTTTAGAGCTAGTGGTGCGGACTAGTGTTCCCACCGCCCTGTTCACTATCTAGGGCTCATCCTAGGGAAAGCCAGGGTTTTAGGCACGTGATCGGCGTACGGGTGAGGAACCCGTCTAGGGACGACAGGGCAGCCAGGCGCCAGTCGCAAGGTGAGTCAGGGGTCACCACCTTCCCTCTCACTAGGGCAGGGCCTCCCTCTTTTCCTCCCTCCGTGTCACGTATGTGACAGTTACGCCGATCGTGATACACGGCCACTTTCCATCACGGCCACTTTCCCGTCCCTTTCTGCCCGCCCTGAACATATTAAATGGTATATACTGTATGCTTGCAAGTATGTAACACGTACAGTAGTGCAGGTTTTGTAAGTGTATGTGCAAATAAATTACACTGAATGCACAGATATTTAGGATGCACAAATGTTATACAGGAGATGTAGCGCAGGTAATGTTGCTGTCAGCAGCGGCCAAACAATTGCGCTGAATGTGACAGATATTTAAGAAGCGCAAATGTAACACAACAGATGTAGCAGAGGTTGTCTTACTGTCAGCAGCCACCAAACAATTGCACGCAATTTAGCGCAGGTTGCGCTAATAATATATATTACAGCCAGATAAAACAATAGTCCTTAAAAGGACTTTTGGGTCTCCAACACCTTTAAACCCGGTCTCTAACACCAGTAAACCCTGCCTGAAAAAAATAACAATTCCTGCCCCTACACTATCTGTCCCTTCTGCTGCAGCTTTCCCTGAATAAGACTAGCAAAATTAGCATATTGTGATAAAGTTCATTATTTTCTGTAATGTACTGATAAACATTAGACTTTCATATATTTTAGATTCATTACACACAACTGAAGTAGTTCAAGCCTTTTATTGTTTTAATATTGATGATTTTGGCATACAGCTCATGAAAACCCAAATTTCCTATAAAAAATAATTAGCATATTTCATCCGACCAATAAAAGTAAAGTGTTTTTTTTTTTTTTTTTAAATTTTTTATTTATAAAAAGTAACGTAACAAGGTACATTATAAGCATCTCATTCGGCAAGCATGACGTAAGTTTTGTACATCTGAATACAATCCATGTTAATAGGACTAGAAAGCGAAATCAGGTAACACATTTGTTAGCAGACAGTCAGGAAGGCAATAGTCTGAAGTACAATATGTCGTAAATCAAATCCCTGGTGAAAGCAATGTAAATTTTAAAGTCGTGACAGAATGGAATTCTAGGTCTACTTTCCCAAATGAAGGAAGATTGGGGGTGTCTATATTCAGCCCACACTTCCACTGTTTATTGAACATGTTGTGATTGCGTGCTTCCTAGGAGGAGAAGTCCTCAGACCTGAATAACAGCTCGACCTTCAATTTCTATTGTTGTACAGATGGGACTGAGGTTGATAACCAAAAATTAGGCACTAACAGGCAAGCAGCAGTCAGTAGTTGTCTGAAGAGAAATGTGGGGAGAGGGGATGTTGTATGACAGATCAACTTATTGAAATCGGGTATAGTTTTCAACCCAGACTGATGGTCTAAGCTGAACGCCACTCGAAATGTGTAGTGTTATACAACAGGAGAAAGCTCTATGTGAACTTAACGTTAGCACTCATATATAAAGCCACAGCAAATGAATGCAACTTCTTATTTGGGGTGCCTGTATTCTGCCCAAAGTTTCCAGCGTCTACAGAAAGTACTATGGGTGCGTGTTTCCCAAGAGGAAATCTCCTCAAACCTGTATAGCTGGTCAACCTTCAATTTCCACTGTTCTAATGGAGGGACATCAGTCGACAGCCAAAGCCTAGGGACCAACAATCTGGCGGCAATTAGGAGTTGTCTGAAGAGCGGTGAAGGATAAGGAGGGGTTGTTTGAGTATTCATATCAATCAATGCCAACGAAGAGGACATCGGGATATTAGTGTGACAGATTTGGTTGCAAAGGTCAAAAATGTTGTTCCACCAATTATTGATTAAAGGACAGGACCACCATATATGGAAGAATGTCCCCCTATCTCCCAGACATCTCCAGCATTCATCAGACGATGTACTTGAGTAAAGGGAGGTCACATCTGGGGTTTTGTACCATCTTGTTAAAAGTTTGTACCCATTTTCTTGAATGCGAACACAGCGGGAGGATTTGTGTGGGGCCAACAATAAACTGGGCAAATCAGCTAATGAGATATTTATAGCCAGGTCTTTTTCCCATTTGCCTATGAAAGCGGGTTTAACAAGTAATGGGAGGGTGTGGATTTTACAATAGAGCTGTGAGATTAGCTTTTTAGGGGGAGTGGGATAATTGATGAGAGATTCCGCCCAAACCAGGGGACGAAGTAGATCGCCATTATTGATATGTTGCGATATGAATGAGTGTAAATATCTTACAGTAGGCGAAAGTACGTGATGGAAATTCAATTTTGATTGAATCTCCCTGATAGTGGGAGGATGGTTTTCTTGTTGGAGAAGAGTGAAGATGGAGATATTTGAATCCCTGATGACGCGAGGGGTGCAGTCTCTTATCTCCGGGCGGGAGGTGCCTATAACATCTCCTACCGAGAGAAGTGTTGATGGGAAGGGTATTCCACAATGTGTGGATTGAAAGTATTTCCACGCCTGGAGGGTGGCCTGAATTAACAGAAACGAGGAGGAAGGGATATTTTCTATTTTAGGGGTACCCAGCAGCAGTGAGCGGAATGGTTGTATCACCAATTCCTGTTCCATTGCAACCCATGGTTTCAAGTTAGAGGTTCTAAGCCATTCCACTGCTCTCGACAGCAGGATAGCTCTGCCGTAGAGCTCAGGGTCCGGAAATGCTATGCCTCCTAAGTGCTTGGGTTGGGACAGAAGGGAGTAGGAGATTCTCGGTTTTTTCTGGTTCCAGATGAAAGAGCTGAAGAGTTTCCTAATGGAAATATAATACTGTTTAGGGACTGGGATAGGTAAGACCTGCTGAAGGTAGGTGAGGCGAGGGAGTATCAAAGAAACCAGAAGGTTTTTACGTCCAAACCATGAAATAGTGGGGATGTTCAACCTTTTTATTTCAGTAGTTATGGATTGCAATAGAGGGAGATAGTTGAGAGCAAAAAGATCAGAAGGGTTGGCGCTGATTTTAATTCCTAGATAAGAGATGTGGGGAGATGACCAATCGAATGGAGATTGCTTTTTAAGGCTTAGCTGGTTATGTTGTGAAATCTTTATACATTTTACTAGTGACTTTTGCTTATTTATCTTAAAGTTAGATAAAAGACTATATGTGTCTAGGTACTTTTGGATTATGGGGAGTGAAGTGCTTGGGTTAGAGGTCAGGATCATAATGTCATCAGCAAAGGCCGCAAGTTTATGATCACAACCTCCCAGTGTTACACCGCGAATATCCCGATCTGCTCTCAGTCTGAGGAGGAGAGGTTCCAGCGCTAATACGAACAGCAGGGGCGATAAGGGGCATCCCTGACGAGTACCATTTTTTATCTTGAATGGGTCAGTTAGGTCTCCGTTAATCAGAACCGAGGCTGATGCTTGGGCATACATTGCAAAGGTGGCTTGTGCAAAGGGACCAGGCAGGCCAAACCCAGATAGTATTTGCTTCAGATAGTCCCAGCTAATTCGGTCGAATGCTTTTTCCGCATCCGTGCTCAGGAGAAGTAGTTGTTTGGAGTTGTGGGCAGAATAAAAGATCACATTCAGTACCCTAGTCGTATTATCCCTACCCTCCCTACCTCTGACAAAGCCCACCTGGTCCCCATGCACAAGCGTGGGAAGAAAGGTGGCTAGGCGATTTGCCAGCATTTTTGCCAGCATTTTAAGATCTATATTAAGGAGTGATATGGGTCTATAGCTCGCACAATGTTTAGGGTCCTTCCCTTCTTTGGGGATCAGGGTTATGTGAGCCATCGTCATATCTCTGGAGAGATCTTTCCCCTTTAAAGCTGAGTTACAAACTGAGAGCAGATGAGGGAGAACTATTTGTTGGTAAGTTTTGTAATAATAAACTGGGAACCCGTCCGGGCCTGGGCTTTTGCCTTGGGGAGATTGCTTTAAAGCCAAAGCTAATTCCTGTAACGTAAAGTTGGAGGCTAGCTTGAGGTTTTGTTCGGGGGAGAGTTTGGGAAGGGAAATGGAGTTTAAAAAGGACTTGAGAAGGTTTGAGTGAGTGTCTGGGCTCAGAGCTGGGGGAAGATTATAAAGAGACTCATAGAAAGCACGAAATTGAGTGCCAATCATTTTTGAAGAGTATAGGGGTTTACCCTGGGGGGATTCCATCTGGTGTATATAGTTTGCAGATCGCCTATCTCTTATTCTACGCATCATAAATTTAGACGCTTTGTCTCCATGGGCGAAAAATTTATGCTGTGAGTTCAAGAAATACTTGGCAGTGGATTTGTGCATAAGGGCTTTCAGTTCTGCTTTTAAAGAAGAAAGTTCCGTAAACTGTGTCTCTGAGAGGGATTTTTTATGTATTTTTTCTAGTGAAAAAATCTTGCTGAATAAGGAATCTATCTTTTTATTTCTTTCCTTCTTTAAGAAGGCTCCAAGACTAATGAGATGTCCCCTGATAAAAGGTTTATGGGCATCCCATAGTGTTTGTTCTGATATCTCAGGGACATTGTTCAGGGAGAAATATTCTTTAAGAAGCTCCGCAATCTTTTCTTTGGTGTCTTGATTGTCAAGAAGGGATTCATTAAGACGCCATCTAAATTTACTGGGATTCGGTATAGGGGCTGAGATGGATAGGAAAATAGGGGCGTGGTCCGATAGGAGGATGGATCCTATTTTGGGGTCATGGCATAGCTGGAGATGTTCCTTGGATACATAAAGGTAATCCAATCTATGATACGAGTTGTGGGGGTGGGAATAAAACGTGTAATCTTTGGCGTCAGGGTTATAGACTCGCCATACGTCTAAAAGGTGAAGGTTACGGAAGCCATCCTGTATGAAGCGGAGGGATTTAAGGGACAAGGCTGATCTATTAGAAGAGGAGTCCAGGGGCGGGTTTAGGGTGACGTTTAAGTCTCCCCCAATTACTATCAAGCCTTCGGCATATGATTCTATTAGTGGGAAGACCTTTGCAAACCAAATATGTTGTCCTGAGTTGGGAGCGTATAAATTAATGATGGTGTAGGTTTGGGGACCTATAGAGCCCTTAACTAAAATGTACCTCCCTTCTGGATCTTGAATATGAGACATATATTTAAAGGGGGTATTCCTCTTGAATCCAACACTCACCCCCCCCAGATGCCGCAGAGTTGCCCCCGCAATGGAACCATAGTGGATAATTAGAGAAAGAGAGGTTAGGGTAATGATTAAATTTAAAATGGGTTTCCTGGAGAAGAAGGACATTGGCCCCAGATTTGCGTAGCAATGTAAAGATCTGACTCCTCTTAGAAGGGGAGTTAAAGCCCTTCACATTGAAGGACGCAAAGGTGAGATCAGCCATGCTGAGTGATGTAGTGGAGGTTACCTTGAGGAAGCCAGGTCCTCTGTCCAGGAAAGTCTAACTGGGTGCTGCGGTTTATGTTGTTCTGGGGGAGTGAGTCAGGAGCCAGAGAAATCTTCTGTGTCGCCATGCAGATGGAGCTGTTATGAGTGAGTACCTTTGAACCAAAGTAAATAATAGAACAAAAAAACATTAATTTAACTTTCAATAAACAAGGCCCAACTATATGGGACATTTGAAAATATGAGATAAGGATCGCAAGGGGGGAAAAGGTGTGTCAACCCTGTTGTGACCCTCACAGCAATTAACAGTAGCCTCAGTCATGAGACGTGATAACTGAATGACAGTGCGGATTTTATGGAGATAAACCAGGAGAAGGGAGAAAGATAAAACATAGAAACAAAGGGAAGATAGAGGAATAGGGAAAGGAGCAATAGGATCCCAAAATGAATGACGTTGATAAAAACATCAAATCACATTAATATCCATAGGTGGCGGAAAGTGAAAAAGAAGACAGATTAGGGGTTGCAGAAAGTCCAGGAATATCAGACTATCAGACTTAATGTTTAGTAACCCGAGTCTAAGGTGTCATCTGGGCAGTCTTGCGCTTGGTCTTCTGGGATCTTGGGGTGCGCGGAGGCTCAAAGGGAGCAATCTTCGGGATCTCAGGCAAATCTGTAAGATCTTGATACAGTTCCCAGTTTTCGATCGGCAATGGAGAAATCTGGAGATGTTCGTATACGCCATCCAAATCAGAGTAGGTTGTAACATTAAAGCGGCGACCCTCACAGAAAAAGGACATTCCGAACGGAAAGGACCATCTGTATGGTATTTTCTTGGCTCTGAGCCAATCCGTCAGGGGTTTCAGGCATCTCCTCTTCTTCAGCGTGGAGGGGGCCAGATCTTGAAAGACTGCTATCGGAGCTCCTTCGTAGGTCAGGTCAGTGATATTTCTTGCAGCTTCCAGGATCAATGTCTTCGTTTGGTAGTTGAGGAATCTGCAGATAATGTCCCTGGGTGGGTCCGAGGGTTTCGGCTTGGGGCGCAGCGCTCTATGCGCCCTCTCTATTATCATGTCAGCAGGCTGGTCCGGGCCCAAGATGGAGGTGCAGATCTCCGTCACTGCCGCTGGGATGTCTGCCGTTTCGATTATCTCAGGAACTCCTCTGAAGCGCAGATTGTTCCTGCGCCCTCTATTCTCTTGATCCTCCACTGCGCTATGAAGATCGTTCAGATAGGAACGGCATTTTTGCAGGGAGAGAGCCGTGGCAGATTGATGTTCTAAGACTGCCGTTTGCCGTGATTCCAAGGCCCCGACTCTGTCTCCTATATGATGGACGTCTTGGCGAAGGGCCGACAATTCCGTCAGCACCGGTTCCATGGCTTTGCTAAGGGACTGTTTTAGAAAGCGACGGGTGATCGGGAGAACGGTTTTTGCAGTGGGAATCCTCCGTATCACTTTCTCCCTCAGAGATGTCAGCGGACCGTCCGCGCGCTCCACGTGAAGGAGCCGGCGCCATCTTAGGTTCTCTGGCCGCTACTGTGGCGGCCGCCTTTTTTATGAATTTATCCATGTCTCCGCTGTTAATCGGAGGTTTAGGGGTACTAGGATGATCTCCAGCTCTTGGGTGGCCGATCTTGACCATCGTCACGTCTGCTTGCTTGAGATAGCTTCTGCTGTGCAGGGTTTAGATCGGAGAGCTCCCGACTATGCGGCCATCACAGTCCGGCGCTAGCTCCGCCCCAAGTAAAGTGTTTTTAATACAAAAAAAGTCAACCTTCAAATAATTATGTTCAGTTATGCACTCAATACTTGGTCAGGAATCCTTATGCAGAAATGACTGCTTCAATGCGGCGTGGCATGGAGGCAATCAGCCTGTGGCACTGCTGAGGTGTTATGGAGGCCCAGGATGCTTCGATAGCGGCCTTAAGCTCATCCAGAGTGTTGGGTCTTGCGTCTCTCAACTTTCTCTTCCCAATATCCCTCAGATTCTCTATGGGGTTCAGGTCAGGAGAGTTGGCAGGCCAATTGAGCACAGTAATACCATGGTCAGTAAACCATTTACCAGTGGTTTTGGCACTGTGAGCAGGTGCCAGGTCGTGCTGAAAAATGAAATCTTCATCTCCATAACGCTTTTCAGCAGATGGAAGCATGAAGTGCTCCAAAATCTCCTGATAGCTAGCTGCATTGACCCTGCCCTTGATAAAACACAGTGGACCAACACCAGCAGCTGACATGGCACCCCAGACCATCACTGACTGTGGGTACTTGACACTGGACTTCAGGCATTTTGGCCTTTCCCTCTCCCCAGTCTTCCTCCAGACTCTGGCACCTTGATTTCCGAATGACATGCAAAATTTGCTTTCATCCGAAAAAAGTACTTTGGACCACTGAGCAACAGTCCAGTGCTGCTTCTCTGTAGCCCAGGTCAGGCGCTTCTGACACTGTTTCTGGTTCAAAAGTTGCTTGACCTGAGGAATGCGGCACCTGTAGCCCATTTCCTGCACACGCCTGTACACGGTGGCTCTGGATGTTTCTACTCCAGACTCGGTCCCCGAAGGTCTGGAATCGGTCCTTCTCCACAATCTTCCTCAGGGTCCGGTCACCTCTTCTCGTTGTGCAGCGTTTTCTGCCACACTTTTTCCTTCCCACAGACTTCCCACTGAGGTGCCTTGATACAGCACTCTGGGAACAGCCTATCCCTTCAGACATTTCTCTCTGTGTCTTACCCTCTTGCTTGAGGGGGTCAATGATGGCCTTCTGGACAGCAGTCAGGTCGGCAGTCTTACCCATGATTGTGGTTTTGAGTAATGAACCAGGCTGGGAGTTTTTAAAAGCCTCAGGAATCTTTTGCAGGTGTTTAGAGTTAATTAGTTGATTCAGATGATTACGTTAATAGCTCGTTTAGAGAACCTTTTCATGATATGCTAATCTTTTTTGAGAGGAATTTGGGGTTTTCATGAGCTGTATGCCAAAATCATCAATATTAAAACAATAAAAGGCTTGAACTACTTCAGTTGTGTGTAATGAATCTAAAATATATGAAAGTCTAATGTTTATCAGTACATTACAGAAAATAATGAACTTTATCACAATATGCTAATTTTTTTAGAAGGACCTGTATAGCACCCGATGAAGCGTTCCGGCCAACCAATTATAAGAAAGGTGATATTGTGAATAACCTTGGCTAGATCCCGTTTTACAGGGGTACTTGATCTTCTAAAGGACCAACATGGCTACAGCATTACAGTGAGTGCCAGTACTTGCCCGCACGTTTATTGGCTGAGTAGTATCCAATAAACTTGCGGGGAGGAGATTCAAGCATTGCGCTCGAGCACACGCGGTATGCGGCTGGACACTGCGATTTGCCGAGCATTGCGATGCTCGAGTCAAAATGGTGTTCGGCCGAGCATGCTCGCCCATCAGTATTGATGAACTACCATATCCTCAGAATAGGTTTTCGATATCAGACTGGCAGGGGTTTGACTCTGGGGATCTTGGGGGTCTGATCTGAGGTCTGATTGGGGGTCTTAATAACATTGGGAGTCTAATTTGAGGTCTGATTGGGGTCTTATAAATATTGGGTATCTAATATGAGGTTTGAATAGGTGTCTTATAGGTCTAATTGAGGGCCTTATCTACATTAGGGGTCTGATCTGAGGTATTATCGGGGGTCTTAGAAACATTTGGGGTCTGCCCTTGATGTCTGATTGTGGTTCTTAGAAACATTGGGGGTCTTAGTAACATTGAGGGTCTGATTAACATTGGGAGTCTGAGCTAAGGTATAATGAAAAATATCTTTTTCTTATTTTCCTCCTCTAAAACTAAGGTGGGTCTTATTGGCAGGTGTGATAGTGTGATATTATTATGCTTAGTCCTATAGATGTTCTCCTAATCGACCTGATGTGATTTATGTGACTGGTGTAATGCTTGTGATCTGTAGTGATTTTCTGGCCCATCCAGATCCTAAGCTCTGTTTGTTTCCCTACATATAGCATCTCTTCTCAGGTAATTAATTGATTAATCAGCTACGTAAATTACCCCTAGTTCTATGATCACACTCCATATAAATATAGACACAGTCTAAGGTTCCATTCATACAACCGTTGCCCCTCCGTGCCCGTGCTGTGGACCGCAAAAAGATAGAGCAAGTTCTATCTTTTTGCTGTGTGGAGGCACGGAACGGAACCCCACTAAGCACTCCGTAGTGCTTCTGTGGCGTTCCGTTCCGTGCTTCCATTCCACACCGCATCTCCGGATTTGACAATCATTCTGAATGGGTCCGCATCCGTGATGCGGAATGCACACTGCCGGTGCATCGTGTATTGCGGACCCGCCGTATGTGGGCCGCAATACGGCAACGGAGGGGCAACGGTCGTGTGAACGAGCTCTAAGAGGAAAGCACGAGCCAAAAAGCACTATCTATTCAAAAGTGCCATATTGTCTAAGTGCTTGGCAGTTAAGCCTCTTGCACACGACCGTATGGCATTTTCAGTGTTTGCGGTCTGTTTTAAACTGGTCCGTTTGTCCGTTTTTTGTTTCAGTAGTGTTTCTGTTCTGCTTCTGTTCCGTTTTTTCTGTTTGGTTTCCATTTTTTGCGGATCGCAAATGGAAACGGAAGCATGGCATATACAGTATGCATCTTTAGACAAACTTTGTAGCCACCTGCTTCTGTTTAGTTGTGGATAGGGTTCCCAGCCCCGTCAACATACGTAATACAAATCACAGCCAGAAAATTTGTGTTGATTGTGATTTTTATTCAGAAAAACGTGAAATGCTGCTTTCCTTGTGCGAACGTTTTCGGCTGACAATTCAGCCTTAGTCAGCACTACAATTGAATATAATCAGAGGAAGGTTTGTGTTGACATACATCAAAGTTATGCAGATATATAGCGTAAAGAGTCACTATGGAAAATATATATACATTCAAGATATACCATCATATAATAGTATTTTTAGTCCAAGCCTGGAGGAATAAAAAAGAGGAAAACAACAGCAAGTCATCTAGGTTCAATTGTCAAGGTAATGAAATACATAAGATTTCCTTAGTAACTACCGTATTTTTCGCCCTATAAGACGCACCGGCCCATAAGACGCACCTATGTTTTTGGGGAGGAAAATAAGAAAAAAAATATTTTTAACCAAAAGGTGTGCTTTTTGTGGGTTTGGAACTAATGGTGGTCTGTGGATGACGGACACTGTTATGGGGGATCTGTGGATGACGGACACTGTTATGGGGGGAATCTGTGGATGACGGACACTGTTATGGGGGGATCTGTGGATGACGGACACTGTTTTGGGGGGATTTGTGGATGACGGACACTGTTATGGGGGGATCTTTGGATGACGGACACTGTTATGGGGGGATCTGTGGATGACGGACACTGTTATGGGGGGATCTGTGGATGACGGACACTTATTGGGGAATCTGTGGATGACGGACACTGGTACAGGGGGGATCTGTGGCTGGCACTGTTACGGGGGGGATCTGTGGATGGCACTGTACCAGGGGCAGATTTGTGGATGGCACTGTTATATATGTGCCATCCACAGACCCCCCACCCCATAACCGTGCCATCCACAGACCCCCCACCCCATAACCGTGCCATCCACAGACCCCCCAGCCCATAACTGTGCCATCCACGGATCAGCCAACCCCCCCGCCGCCGCCCCCCCAGTATACAAATATAAAATGTCTTATTCAATAAAAATGTATTACATATGCCCCCTCACTCCTAAACTCCTAATAGTATCTTACATCCTATTCCTAATAGGTTCTGTACAACGCCGGTGTTCCGGCAGGCAGGCCGGGCGGCCGGCGCGTCACTCACTGACGTCACTTGCCTGCGCCGCCTGCTTCATTCATAGAGTAGGCGGCGCAGGCAAGTGAGATCAGAGAGTTGTGCTGCCGCCCGCCCGGCCTGCCGGCATCGTACAGAACCTATTAGGGATAGGATGTAAGGTACTATTAGGAATTTAGGAGTGAGGGGGCATATGTAATACATTTTAATTGAATAAGATATTTTACATTGCTATACCGGAGCGGCGGGGCTATAGTACACTGACTGCACCGACCCGCCGCTATTCCCGGCCCCCAGCTCCTCCTACCAGTCCCTCCCCCGGCCCCCGGTCGCTCTTCATCGCATCCAGCGATGTTAAACCTGTCAGCATTCGCCCCATAAGACCCAGGGGCATTTCTCCCCCATTTTTTGGGGGGAAAAAGTGCGTCTTATGGGGCGAAAAATACGGTAGTTGTCTCTTTTGGTAAAAGGTTGTTGCTTGGTACATAAGTATGATAATGTCACTAAATACATTTCAAGAGGTATTGCAATTACATTCACATAGCCTTCAGACTGATTTTTAGGACCCCTGTTTTCAGTAGTCATAAAGATGTGCTATGGTCAATATCTCTAACTTACCTGTGCCGCTGGAGGGTAGAAGATTCAGGAGAAGTACACCAGAAGTAGGAGAAGGGGGCATAGAGGCCGCCTGTAGTGGATGGTGTAAGGAGGTTGCTGGGCTCCCGCTCTTAAAAAAGACCGCGGGACCGGCGTGCAGCAGGGGGTGGGCGGAGCGCACGCCGAGAGCACGCTCAGAGCGCCAGTGCGTTCCAAAGGCCGGAAGAAGAGCACCGAGTTCATTCAGCAGAGACAGGGAAGAATAATCGAGCACGGTTCAGATGGATTGGTGTACAGGGGATAGACAAGAAAACATAAAGAGATTGGAAAGAGGAGTCAAGAAGGGGATAACATAGAAAAAGGATACCCTTTGCGGCACCTGGCAGTAATTCCTAGTTTTATGGAGCCTAAAAGGAATTTAGAAGGATACATTGGTCAGAAAAAAATATTCCATTATATACAGTCAATAATAAATGAATTATACATCATTAGATACATTCTTTTATTTTTAGAAGCCTATTACATTTGTTTTTAACAATATTATTGGTTATTTTAGAATCCAAAGCATTCATCAAGAGATCCAGTAGACACATTTATTTGTGTCTTGCATGTATCTGGTCAGAATTTTTTTTAATCTTTTTGTATTATTACCGTATATTGAATCCTTGGGACGCACTATAATCTTATCTTGTGTATGAAGACAGTATGGATCCTATTAGTAAGCAAGATGTTCTGGTAAATCATCTAGTTATATGGAGAAGGGGGGGGGGGATCATATATCTGGTAAGATGTTATAATGATTTAAGATTTTATTTAGGTGAAACCGTGTATCTGGTACTCCCTATTAAGTCCTTTCAGAGTAAGTGTTTGTAGCGTGTGGATCCAGAAAGCCTCCCTGTACTTGAGAATTTTGGATCGGTCTTCACCTCTTCTTGGTATTTGGATCTGTTCTATTACCTGGAATTTGTGAAATATTGTGTTGTGCTTCCTTGAAGTGATGCGGGAGGGGTAATTATAGGTTTTGTCGCCAGATGGTAGATTTATGTTGACAGATTCTGTCTCTTCTTGTTTGAGTTGTTTCCCCTACATACATAAGGCCACAAGGGCATTTTATGGTATAAACTACATAATCTGATTCACACCATTGGCACCCCCCTTATCCGCCAGTTTGAAAAATAGTTGTTTGGATCTTTTTAGTGTTTGGAGCCCTTGTCGCTCTGTGTTGATTATATTATTCTTATATTTATATTTGGCCCTATGGATATTCCTTTTAATGGTATCCACATCCTTTTGTACCAGTTCATTAAATGTTTCTATCGCGGAATAGGTCTTAGGAGGAGAATACGTGCTCTTGTTGCGTAGTTTGGAGAAATTCACTGGATTGGGTTACTTGACATAGAACCGTAGAGATTTTTTCATCCGTATATGACAAGATGTTATCTGCCATTGTTTTTAGCAGGAGCTGATTCAAATTAGGGATAGGTACGTCTTTAGCCAAACTGGTTTTTAAACCGGCGGATAAGGGGGTGCCCTGGTTGTAATGGACAAGTCCAAATACATTGCAGAAATCAATCGGCAATTACTGGACACATCTGAATACAAGAAACTTAGTAATAATCCCGCACCATCTATTACCAAGACGATACAGGACACCCTCCAGCATTATCACGCACGCAACATCATAGACACAAAGACTGTAAATTTCTTGACCAAATCCTATCCAATCACCCCAGTTTTTTACATCCTACCAAAAATCCACAAGGATTTAATGAATCCCCCCGGTCGCCCAATAGTGGCTTCTACGAAATCATTACTATCCCCACTCTCCATATTTTTAGAAAAAATTCTGACACCGCTGGTTTAAAAAAAC
This sequence comes from Bufo gargarizans, assembly GCF_014858855.1. Lineage (NCBI taxonomy): Eukaryota > Metazoa > Chordata > Amphibia > Anura > Bufonidae > Bufo > Bufo gargarizans. The sequence goes on from NC_058089.1 coordinate 34,345,966, forward strand.
GAAATAATTTTTACTGGACTCCACGGCATACCTTGATATCATCAAAAGTCTAGGACCACTCCCACCGGAAAGCATCCTTGTCACATGGGACGCTACTAGTCTATATACAGCTATCCAACATTACAAAGGGATCACAGCAGTACACACATTACTGACGAATACGCACCAGGACACTGACATAATTTCCCTGTGCATTTATTTATTGAACATCGTCCTTTACAACAATTACAGTTTCAGGACACCTTCTATATGCAGAAACAAGGTACAGCCATGGGGTCTAATGTGCCCCCCTCCCCCCGTGCGCTAATTGCTAAATGGCGGATCTTGTAGAGTCCCACATATATAAAAATGAATTATTCAGGAAACAGCCTAATATGGAACCGCTATATAGATGATGTGTTCTGCATATGGCAAGGGTCCCTTGACAACTTAATGTTATTCCATGAATGCCTAAATAACATCTATCCGGAACTCAGCTTTACAATACCCCATGACAGTTCCGCAATTCGTTTCTTGGACACAATGGTACACAAGGACCAATCAGGACATCTAACCACTGATCTTTACCGTAAAACAACTGACAGACATAACCTACTACATTTCAACAGTTTTCACCCCTCTACCACAAAAAAGGCACTTCCAGGTTCCCAATTAAAACACGTTCAAACCATAGTCACAGATCCTACAATTAGAACAAAAAGAGAAACTGAGATGAAAGAAAGATTCCAGGAAAGGGGTTACCCTATACACACAATACAGATTCGTGGAAAAACCCAAAACAAGAAGTCAAACCAGAAACGCATTTACTTTGTTCACAAATTTCACCGTAGTATTAGAAAAGTAGTTAACATAATTAAATCCCATTGGTCACTCCCGGAAGTGGAAGAATCCCGTTCTTGCATGCAATCAAAGACCAAAAAATCTCAGGGACTTCCTAGTAAGGGCAGACATTGGACCATTCAAACCAATTACTTCTTCAGACACAAAAGACGGGCACTTTCCCCTGCCTACACTGCACACAGTGCTCAAAAGTACAGAGAGGATCCCCCATCTCATACCCACAGACGGGCAAACCAATAGAGATACAAGGTTTCTTCACCTGTGAATCAGATTATGTAGTTTATACCATAAAATGCCCTTGTGGTCTTATGTATGTAGGGGAAACAACTCAAACAAGAAGAGACAGAATCTGTCAACATAAATATAGCATCCGGCAACAAAACCTATAATTACCCCTCCCGCATCACTTCAAGGAAGCACAACACAATATTTCACAAATTCCAGGTAATAGAACAGATCCAAATACCAAGGATAGGTGGAGACCGATCCAAAATGCTCAAGTACAGGGAGGCTTTCTGGATCCACACGCTACAAACACTTACTCCGAAAGGACTTAATAGGGAGTACCAGATACACGGTTTCACCTAAATAAAATCTTAAATCATTATAACATCTTAACAAGATATATGATTCCCCCCCCTTCTCCATATAACTAGATGATTTACCAGAACATCTTGCTTACTAATAGGATCCATACTGTCTTTATGAATGAAGCAGGCAGCGCAGGCACGTGACGTCAGTGAGTGACGCGCCGGGCCCCCGGCCTGCCTGCGTTGTACAGAAGTTGTTAGGATGTACGGTAATATTAGGAGTGAGGGGGCATGTTTAATCACTTTTAATTGAATGAGACATTTTATATTTGTATACTGCAGCACTGGAGCGGTGGGGGGGGGGGGATCTGTGGATGACAGTTTTATGGGGAACATCTGTTGATGGCACTGTTAAGGGGGTGGGGGGTCTGTGGATGGCAATGTTATGGGCTGGGGGGTCTGTGGATGGCACTGTTATGGGGTGGGGGGTCTGTGGATGGCACATATATAACAGTGCCACCCACAGATCCCCCATAATAGTGCCACCCACAAATCCCCCATAACAGTGCCATCCACATATCCTCCATAACAGTGCCATACAAAGATCCCCCATAACAGTGCCGTACAAAGATCCCCCATAACAGTTCCATCCACAGATTCCCCCTGTAACAGTGTCAGCCACAGATCCCCCTGTAACAGTGTCCGTCACAGATCCCCCCATAACAAAGCGTCATCCACAGATCCCCCCATAACAGTGCATCATCCACAGATCCCCCATAACAGTGTCATCCACAGATCCCCCATAACAGTGTCCTTCACAGATCCCCCATAATCGTGCCATCCACAGATCCCCAGTAATAGTGCCATCCACAGACCACCATTAGTTCCAAACCCACCAAAAGCACACTTTTTGGTTAAAAATATTTTTTTTCTTATTTTTCTCCCCAAAAACCTAGGTGCATCTTATGGGCCGGTGGGTCTTATATTACTTATTGTATTACTGACTGTATATTATCCATCCCAGGACCGCCGCACGCAGGATTGCATCCTGGCTGTGGCCCTGTTATTCCTCCTAGATGCGCCGATGCGTCATCTCGTGAGTGGCGAGATTTCCTGTGAATGCGCACGCACAGGAGCGCGCGATCACAGGAACCGATGGTGAACCAGTGGATCTATAGCCTGCCAGCGGCGATCATTCGCTGGCAGGCTGTAGATGCGATTTTTAACCCCTGAAAGGTATATCAGACGCTGTTTTGTTAACAGCGTCTGATATACCTGCTACCTGGTCCTCTGGTGGTCACTTTTGGGTGGTCACTTGGATCAACCACCAGAGGACAAAGGCAGCTCTGTAATAAGTAGCACCAAGCACCACACTACACTACACTCCTCCCTGTCACTTATTAACACCTTATTAACCCCTGATCACCCCCCTGTCATTGATCACTCCCCTGTAAGGCTCCATTCAGACGTCCGTATGTGTTTTGCGGATCCGTGGATCCACGGATCCGCGGCTGGCCATGCATCCGCAAAACACGGACACCGCGGATCTGCAAAACACGGACACCGGCAATGTGCTTTCCGCATTTTGCGGATCCGCACATTGCCAGAACTATATAGAAAATGCCTTTTCTTGTCCGCAAGTGCGGACAAGATTAGGACATGTTCTGTAGGCTCTACAAAAAACGCAGTGTTCGCCCGATCAGGCCTGATCTTGTGCGCACACTTGCGTTCAGTCAGCCCCACCGCAGTGGCAGAATTTTTTTTCTCATCACTGCAAAAACACCGTAAAATCGCTGCGGCGCTATAAAGATCACTTTTGAGGGACATGGCAAGTTCATAGAAGATTTTCTTTTTTGGCACAAGTTAGCGGAATTTTTTTTTTCTTTTTCTTACAAAGTCTCATATTCCACTAACTTGTGACAAAAAATAAAATCTTACATGAACTCACCATACCCCTCACGGAATCCAAATGCGTAAAATTTTTTAGACATTTATATTCCAGACTTCTTATCACGCTTTAGGGCCCCTAAAATGCCAGGGCAGTATAAATACCCCATAAGTGACCCCTTTTTGGAAAGAAGACACCCCAAGGTATTCCGTGAGGGGCATGGTGAGTTCCTAGAATATATATATTTTTGGCACAAGTTAGCGGAAAATGTTTTTTATTTTTTTTTCTCTTACAAAATCATTTTCTGCTAACTTGTGTCAAAAAATATATATTCTCAGAACTCGCCATGCCCCTCATGGAATACCTTGGGGTGTCTTCTTTCCAAAATGGGGTCACTTGCTGGGTATTTATACTGCCCTGGCATTTTAAGGGCCCTAAAGCGTGAGAAGAAGTCTGGAATCCAAGTGCCTAAAAATGCCCTCCTAAAAGGTACTCATTGGAATTTGGGCCCCTTTGCGCATCTTGGCAACAAAAAAAGTGTCACACATGTGGTATCGCCGTACTCAGAAGAAGTAGGGCAATGTGTTTTGGGGTGTCTTTTTACATATACCCATGCTGGGTGAGAGAATTATCTCTCTAAAATACAACTTTTACAATTTTTTTATACAAAATGCTGTCACACCCAGCATGGGTATATGTAAAAATACACCCAAAACACATTGCCCTACTTCTCCTGAGTACGGCGATACCACATGTGTGACACTTTTCTGCAGCCTAGGTGCGTAAAGGGGCCGAAAGTCCAACGAGTACCTTTAGGCTTTATAGGGTTGCTCACAATTTAGCCCCGCCCAAAATGCCAGAACAGTAAACACACCCCACAAATTACCCCATTTCGGAAAGTAGACACCCCAAGGTATTCGATGAGGGGCATATTGAGTCCATGAAAGATTGAACTTTTTGTCACAAGTTAGCGGAAAGGGAATTTCCGCTAACTTGTGCCAAAAAAAAAACTTCTATGAACTCGCCATGCCCCTCACGGAATACCTTGGGGTGTCTTCTTTCCAAAATGGGGTCACATGTGGTGTAGTTATACTGCCCTGGCATTTTAGGGGCCCTAAAGCGTGAGAATCTAAATTCCTAAAAATGCCCTACTAAAAGATACTCATTGGAATTTGGGCCCCTTTGCGCACCTTGGCTGCAAAATAGTGTCACACATGTGGTATCGCCGTACTCAGAAGAAGTAGGGCAATGTGTTTTGGGGTGCATTTTTACATATACCCATGCTGGGTGAGAGAAATATATCTGTCAAATGACAACTTTGTATAAAAAATGGGAAAAGTTGTCTTTTAGAGAGATATTTATCTCATTCAGCATGGGTATATGTAAAAAGACACCCCAAAACACATTGCCCTACTTCTTCTGAGTACGGCGATACCACATGTGTGACACTTTTTTGCAGCCAAGATGCGCAAAGGGGCCCAATTTCCAATGAGTACTTTCAGGATTTCACAGGGCATTTTTACGCATTTGGATTCCAAACTACTTCTCACGCTTTAGGGTCCCTAAAATGCCCGGGCAGTATAAATACCCTACAAGTGGAAAGAAGACACTCCAAGGTATTCCGTGGGGGGTATAGTGAGTTCATGTAAAATTTTATTTTTTGTCACAAGTTAGTGGAATATGAGACTTTGTAAAAAGAATAAAAAAAAATAACATTTTCCGCTAACTTGTGACAAAAAATAAAAACTTCCATGAACTCACTATGCCCATCAGCGAATACCTTAGGGTGTCTACTTTCCGAAATTGGGTCATTTGTGGGGTGTTTCTACTGTCTGGGCATTGTAGAACCTCAGGAAACATGACAGGTGCTCAGAAAGTCAAAGTGCGTAAAATCAAATTTTTGCACCATAGTTTGTAAATGCTATAAATTTTACCCAAACCAATAAATATAAACTTATTGCATTTTTTTTTTTATCAAAGACATGTAGAAAAATAAATTTAGAGAAAAATTTATATAGAAATGTAGTTTTAATTGAAAAATTTTACAACCGAAAAAAATTTTTGGCAAAAATTTCGTTCAATATCAAAAAAAGTTAAAATGTCAGCATCAATGAAATGCCACCAAATAAAAGCTCTATTAGTGAGAAGAAAAAGAAGGTAAAATTAATTTGGGTGTTAAGTTGTATGACCGAGCAATAAACCGTGAAAGTAGTGTAGGGCAGAATTCTAAAAAGTGTTCTGGTCATTAAGGGGGTTTAAGCTAGGGGGGTTGAGCTGGTTAAGGAATATTGTTTCTGACCAATGTATCCTTCTAAATTCCTTTTAGGCTCCATGAAACTAGAAATTACTACCAGGTGCCTCAAAGAGTATCCTTTTTCTATGTTATCCCTTTCTTGTCTCCTCTTTCCAATCTCTTTATATTTTCTCTTCTATCCCCTGTATATCAATCCATCTGAACCGTGCTCAATTATTCTTCCCTGTCTCTGCTGAATCAACTCTGCTCTCTGCTTCCAGCCTTTGGAACGCACTGCCGCTCTGACACTGCGTTCCACGCGCTCTTCCTTCCGGCCTCTGGAGTGCACGCCACAGCGTGCCCTCCGCCCACCCACTGCTGCACGCCGGTCCCGCTGTCTTTTTTAAGAGCGGGAGCCCAGCAACCTCCTTACACCATCCACTACAGGCGGCCTCTATTCCACCTTCTCCTACTTCTGGTGTACTTCTCCTGAATCTTCTACCCTCCAGCGGCACAGGTAAGTTAGAGATATTGACCATAGCACATCTTTATGACTACTGAAAACAGGGGTCCTAAAAACCAGTCTGAAGGCTATGTGAATGTAATTGCAATACCTCTTGAAATGTATTTAGTGACATTATCATACTTATGTACTAAGCAACAATCTTTTACCAAAAGAGACAACTAGTTACTAAGGAAATCTTATGTATTTCATTACCTTAACAATTGAACCTAGATGACATGCTGTTGTTTTCCTCTTTTTTATTTCTCCAGGCTTGGACTAAAAATACTATTATATGATGGTATATCTTGAATGTATATATATTTTCCATAGTGACTCTTTACGCTATATATCTGCATAACTTTTGATGTATGTGAACACAAACCTTACTCTGATTATATTCCATTGTACAATTGTAGTGCTGACTAAGGCTGAAATGTCGGCCGAAAACATTCGCACAAGGAAAGCCGCATTTCACGTTTTTTTGAATAAAAATCACAATCAACTTACACCAATTTTCTGGATGTGATTTGTATTACGTATCTACAATATACAGTAATTACATAGAAAAATTGGGCTGGGCATAACATTTTCAATATATGGTTCCGCAAAAACGGAACGGATATGGAAGACATACGGATGCAATCCATATCCGTTCCATTTTTTTGTCTCGATGTCCCTGTTCTTATGTGCATTTTACCTCCACATTCACCGCCCTGTTCCTCCTCCATTACCTTCTATCCACATCTGCCCCTCTCTCCTTCACTCCCCCATGTACAGCTCCCATGCCTTATTCACCTTCCTTACCATCTGAACCCATTATGTACCAGGGTGCAGCACAACAAGCTCTCTCACAAATCCAACAATCATTGGCTCTTTCTCTCTTTACTTTTACTTCTTATTTCAGGAGATATCTCTCCTATCCCCGGCCCACCCTGTTCAGCCCCTCAGCCATCTCACATAGGAACTGTGCTAACCTCATCAACATTTCTTGTCTGCATTCTCTTCCCTCTTTTAACTGTGTGCTCTGGAATCCACGGTCTGTCTGTAACAAGCTCCCCTACATTCACAACCTCTTTCTTACTAACTCTCTTAACCTGCTGGCCCTCACTAAGACCTGGGTTCAGGAATCCGACACAGCTTCCGCCGCTGCTCTTTCCTACGGCTGCCTACACTTCTCCCATACCCCCAGACCTGAGAACAGACATAAAAAGTATATGTGTTATATCTCTGAGATCACGTAGAAATATAGAGGCAGAATCTGTAAAGGAGAAGGGTCAGATCCTCCTTTTCTATACAAAGTTCCCAAACAGTTTTGATTCGCGCTTAGTAGACAGTTAGTACATAAAGATGGTGGCGTGTTTCTTCTCCTCACTGCTCGTCTCCCTTATTCACATCTTCTTCATATTCCGTATCTCTTAACCCACAGGCAGATAAAGGGTCCTCTTTGTCAGACCTTGAAATATAATATAGACATAGCGCAGACCTACTAGTAGTTAAAGAGTTAAAATAAAAGAGTTAAAATAAAACACTTTATTCTACTTACAGGATCATGCACATGGTATCGCATGTAAAAGAAACTCGTGCCTGACCTAGGTTTCACTACACTTCCTTTGTTAAAATGGGTGTTATTTATGTTGCAATACATCACTCTCGCCTTCCACATTTGCCTTTGGGTTGCGGTATAAAAGCATTGACATCATGTTTTATTTAAAAAACTCATCATCCATAAAAAGCTGTAATTATTATTTAATAATATTATGTAATTATTAAAAAATAATAATAGAGAGAATGTGTATATATGTACCAAAATTAAACCATAGATAGTATACAATGCTTGTCCCAACACGTTTCACTGTGCCAACGGGCACAAGTTCATCAGGGGACGGTATCACAATGGAAGTATATCCATATAATAGGGGTAAAGAAAGAAAAAACCTGAAACCCAAAGTAAAGTAAGAGCTACATTAAAAATATCAGATAAATACTGTGGCAATCTGAACAAACCAGATAAATCTCAGGATATATTGCATATATATCGTGGTCATGCAGGTGGAATACTGGTGGAAGGAAGGTATATTTCACCCAGATTTCTCACCTGGGTAAAGTAATTGTAATCCAGGGAGTGCTGTGGCCTGAACAAACTTGGTTGTTTAGGCAGGATTCTTTCTGAAAATACGTGGGGCCTGGATTATGAGGAACGGTTGTTAAGGTTGGCAGAGGGAGCAACCGTTCCCTTCCTTCCAGGCCAGTCTGTTGGTATGCTCTGAAACACCTTAAGGCAGTTAACCTCGTTAGGTTACTATTAGAGTTGAGCGAACACCTGGATGTTCGGGTTCGAGAAGTTCGGCCGAACTTCGCGGAAATGTTCGGGTTCGGGATCCGAACCCGACCCGAACTTCGTCCCGAACCCGAACCCCATTGAAGTCAAGGGGGACCCGAACTTTTCGGCACTAAAAAGGCTGTAAAACAGCCCATGAAAGGGCTAGAGGGCTGCAAAAGACAGCAACATGTAGGTAAATCCCTTGCAAACAAATGTGGATAGGGAAATGAATAAAAATAAAAATAAAATAAATAAAAATTAACCAATATCAATTGGAGAGAGGTCCCATAGCAGAGAATCTGGCTTCACGTCACCCACCACTGTAACAGTCCATTGTCATATATTTAGGCCCCGGCACCCAGGCAGAGGAAAGAGGTCCCATAACAGAGATTTAGGCTTCATGCCAGCAGAGAATCAGTCTTCATGTCATAGCAGAGAATCATGCTTCGCATCACCCACCACTGTAACAGTCCATTGTCAGATATTTAGGCCCAGGCACCCAGGCAGAGGAGAGAGGTCCCGTAACAGAGAATCTGGCTTCATGTCAGCAGAAAATCAGTCTTCATGTCATAGCAGAGAATCATGCTTCACGTCACCCAACACTGGAACAGTCCATTGTCAGATATTTAGGCCCAGGCACCCAGGCAGAGGAGAGAGGTCCCGTAGCAGAGAATCTGGCTTCATGTCAGCAGAGAATCTGGCTTCATGTCATAGCAGAGAATCATGCTTCACGTCACCCAACACTGGAACAGTCCATTGTCAGATATTTAGGCCCAGGCACCCAGGCAGAGGAGAGAGGTCCTGTAACAGAGAATCTGGCTTCATGTCAGCAGAGAATCAGTCTTCATGTCATAGCAGAGAATCATGCTTCACGTCACCCAACATTGGAACAGTCCATTGGCATATATTTAGGCCCCGGCACCCAGACAGAGGAGTGGTTCATTCAACTTTGGGTTGCCCCGCAATATAATGGTAAAATGAAAATAAAAATAGGATTGAATGAGGAAGTGCCCTGGAGTACAATAATATATGGTTAAGGGGAGGTAGTTAATGTCTAATCTGCACAAGGGATGGACAGGTCCTGTGGGATCCATGCCTGGTTCATTTTTATGAACGTCAGCTTGTCCACATTGGCTGTAGACAGGCGGCTGCGTTTGTCTGTAATGACGCCCCCTGCCGTGCTGAATACACGTTCAGACAAAACGCTGGCCGCCGGGCAGGCCAGCACCTCCAAGGCATAAAAGGCTAGCTCTGGCCATGTGGACAATTTAGAGACCCAGAAGTTGAATGGGGCCGAACCATCAGTCAGTACGTGGAGGGGTGTGCACACGTACTGTTCCACCATGTTAGTGAAATGTTGCCTCCTGCTAACACGTTGCGTATCAGGTGGTGGTGCAGTTAGCTGTGGCGTGTTGACAAAACTTTTCCACATCTCTGCCATGCTAACCCTGCCCTCAGAGGAGCTGGCTGTGACACAGCTGCGTTGGCGACCTCTTGCTCCTCCTCTGCCTTGGCCTTGGGCTTCCACTTGTTCCCCTGTGACATTTGGGAATGCTCTCAGTAGCGCGTCTACCAACGTGCGCTTGTACTCGCGCATCTTCCTATCACGCTCCAGTGCAGGAAGTAAGGTGGGCACATTGTCTTTGTACCGTGGATCCAGCAGGGTGGCAACCCAGTAGTCCGCACACGTTAAAATGTGGGCAACTCTGCTGTCGTTGCGCAGGCACTGCAGCATGTAGTCGCTCATGTGTGCCAGGCTGCCCAGAGGTAAGGACAAGCTGTCCTCTATGGGAGGCGTATCGTCATCGTCCTGCGTTTTTCCCCCAGCCACGCACCAGTGATGGGCCCGAGCTGCGTTGGGTGCCACCCCGCTGTGAACATGCTTCATCCTCATCCTCCTCCACCTCCTCCTCATCCTCGTCCTCCTCGTCCTCCAGTAGTGGGCCCTGGCTGGCCACATTTGTACCTGGCCTCTGCTGTTGCAAAAAACCTCCCTCTGAGTCACTTCGAAGAGACTGGCCTGAAAGTGCCAAAAATGACCCCTCTTCCTCCTCCTCCTCCTGGGCCACCTCCTCTTCCATCATCGCCCTAAGTGTTTTCTCAAGGAGACATAAAAGTGGTATTGTAACGCTAATAACGTCATCACCACTGGCCATGTTGGTGGAGTACTCGAAACAGCGCAACAGGGCACACAGATCTCGCATGGAGGCCCAGTCATTGGTGGTGAAGTGGTGCTGTTCCGCATTGCGACTGACCCGTGCGTGCTGCAGCTGAAACTCCACTATGGCCTGCTGCTGCTCGCACAGTCTGTCCAGCATGTGCAAGGTGGAGTTCCACCTGGTAAGCACGTCGCATATGAGGCGGTGAGCAAGAAGGCCGAAGTTATGCTGTAGCGCAGACAGGCGAGCAGCAGGCAGGATGTGAACGCCGGAAGTGCGAACAGACGGCCCGCACTTTATGCAGCAGCTCTGACATGTCGGGGAAGTTGTGAATGAACTTCTGCACCACCAAATTCAGCACGTGCGCCAGGCAAGGGATGTGCGTCAAACCGGCTATTCCCAGAGCTGCAACGAGATTTCGCCCATTATCGCATACCACCAGGCCGGGCTTGAGGCTCACCGGCAGCAACCACTCGTCGGTCTGTTGTTCTATACCCCGCCACAACTCCTGTGCGGTGTGGGGCCTGTCTCCCAAACATATGAGTTTCAGAATGGCCTGCTGACGTTTACCCCGGGCTGTGCTGAAGTTGGTGGTGAAGGTGTGTGGCTGACTGGAATGAGCAGGTGGAAGAAGAGGAGGAGGAAGCTGAGTAGGAGGAGGTGGCAACAGGAGGCAAAGAATGTTGCCCTGCGATCCTTGGCGGCGGAAGGACGTGCGCCAAACAGCTCTCCGCCTGGGGCCCAGCCGCCACTACATTTACCCAGTGTGCAGTTAGGGAGATATAGCGTCCCTGGCCGTGCTTACTGGTCCACGTATCTGTGGTTAGGTGGACCTTGCCACAGATGGCGTTGCGCAGTGCACACTTGATTTTATCGGATACTTGGTTGTGCAGGGAAGGCACGGCTCTCTTGGAGAAGTAGTGGCGGCTGGGAACAACATACTGTGGGACAGCAAGCGACATGAGCTGTTTGAAGCTGTCTGTGTCCACCAGCCTAAATGACAGCATTTCATAGGCCAGTAGTTTAGAAATGCTGGCATTCAGGGCCAGGGATCGAGGGTGGCTAGGTGGGAATTTATGCTTTCTCTCAAATGTTTGTGAGATGGAGAGCTGAACGCTGCCATGTGACATGGTTGACATGCTTTGTGACGCAGGTGGTGGTGTTGGTGGTACATCCCCTGTTTGCTGGGCGGCAGGTGCCAACGTTCCTCCAGAGGAACAGGCCGAGGCGGCGGAAGCAGCAGAAGAGGCCGAGGCGGCAGTAGCAGAAGAGGTAGCAGGGGGAGCCTGAGTGACTTCCTTGGTTTTAAGGTGTTTACTCCACTGCAGTTCATGCTTTGCATGCAGTTGCCTGGTCATGCAGGTTGTGCTAAGGTTCAGAACGTTAATGCCTCGCTTCAGGCTCTGATGGCACAGCGTGCAAACCACTCGGGTCTTGTCGTCAGCACATTGTTTGAAGAAGTGCCATGCCAGGGAACTCCTTGAAGCTGCCTTTGGGGTGCTCGGTCCCAGATGGCGGCGGTCAGTAGCAGGCGGAGTCTCTTGGCGGCGGGTGTTCTGCTTTTGCCCACTGCTCCCTCTTTTGCTACGCTGTTGGCTCGGTCTCACCACTGCCTCTTCCTCCGAACTGTGAAAGTCAGTGGCACGACCTTCATTCCATGTGGGGTCTAGGAGCTCATCGTCCCCTGCATCGTCTTCCACCCAGTCTTCATCCCTGACCTCCTGTTCAGTCTGCACACTGCAGAAAGACGCAGCAGTTGGCACCTGTGTTTCGTCATCATCAGAGACGTGCTGAGGTGGTATCCCCATGTCCTCCTCATCAGGAAACATAAGTGGTTGTGCGTCAGTGCATTCTATGTCTTCCACCGCTGGCGAAGGGCTAGGTGGATGCCCTTGGGAAACCCTGCCAGCGGAGTCTTCAAACAGCATAAGAGACTGCTGCATAACTTGAGGCTCAGACAGTTTCCCTGATATGCATGGGGGTGATGTGACAGACTGATGGGCTTGGTTTTCAGGCGCCATCTGTGCGCTATCTGCAGAAGGCTGGGTGGGAGATAATGTGAACGTGCTGGATCCACTGTCGGACACCCAATTGACTAATGCCTGTACCTGCTCAGGCCTTACCATCCTTAGAACGGCATTGGGCCCCACCAAATATCTCTGTAAATTATGGCGGCTACTGGGACCTGAGGTAGTTGGTACACTAGGACGTGTGGCTGTGGCAGAACGGCCACGTCCTCTCCCAGCACCAGAGGGTCCACTAACACCACCACGATCATGTCCGCGTCCGCGTCCCTTACTAGATGTTTTCCTCATTGTTACCGTTCACCACAATAACAAAAATATTATTTGGCCCAATGTATTGAATTCAAATTCAGGCCTTTTTTTACAGACACCTAACACTATCTGGCTATCTATTTAGGTACTGTATTACACTAATAAAGGCACAGCAGTAACAACAGATTTAGCTGAATATAAATTTGAGGCCTAGTATTTAGGCGCTGGGTGACAGGTATATGTTTACACACAGAATTAGACTTGGAATTGCACAGTAGCGTGTGTGTGAATGTTATTGAGAATGACCCTATCTGCACTTTGAATATTATATACCCTTTTAGGGTTAGATTTAAAGTAGGTCCTGATACAGCAGAAACCACTAATTTAGAAAATTGCTAAGTTGGGAAATGTATTTCAACCCTGAACAAAAATATATCCTTTGCCAGACAGCAGACAGTATTACAATTGGCTGGCCACAGCTGAAAGCACCAGATTTAGGGTACTGCTATTTTGGCAATTGTATTTCACCCCTCAATAAAATAGCAAGCACAGCCAAGCCCCTGATGTAGGATATAGCCAAAAAATAACCACACTATTGATGGTTAAATGCACTTGGTGACAGCTTGCCCCTGATGTGGGATATAGCCAAAAAATAACCACACTATTGATGGTTAAATGCACTTGGTGACAGCTTGCCCCTGATGTGGGATATAGCCAAAAAATAACCACACTATTGATGGTTAAATGCACTTGGTGACAGCTTGCCCCATATGTAGGATATAGCCAAAAAATAACCACACTATTGAGGGTTAAATGCACTTGGTGACAGCTTGCCCCTGATGTAGGATATAGCCAAAAAATAACCACACTATTGATGGTCAAATGCACTTGGTGACAGCTTGCCCCATATGTAGGATATAGCCAAAAAATAACCAGACTTTTGAGGGTTAAATTCACTTGGTGACAGCTTGACCCTGATGTAGGATATAGCCAAAAAATAGCCACACCATTGAGGGTTAAATGCACTTGGTGACAGCTTGCCCCTGATGTAGGATATAGCCAAAAAATAACCACACTATTGATGGTTAAATGCACTTGGTGACACCTTGACCCTGATGTAGGATATATCCAAAAAATAACCACATTATTGATGGTTAAATGCACTTGGTGACAGCTTGCCCCATATGTAGGATATAGCCAAAAAACAGCCACACTATTGATGGTTAAATGCACTTGGTGACAGCTTGACCCATATGTAGGATATAGCCAAAAAATAACCACAGTATTGACAGTTAAATGCACTTGGTGACAGCTTGCCCCACATGTACGATATAGCCAAAAAATAACCACACTATTGATGGTTAAATGCACTTGGTGACAGCTTGCCCCTGATGTAGGATATAGGCAAAAAATAACCACACTATTGATGGTTAAATGCACTTGGTGACAGCTTGCCCCATATGTAGGATATAGCCAAAAAATAACCACACTATTGAGGGTTAAATGCACTTGGTGACAGCTTGACCCTGATGTAGGATATAGCCAAAAAATAGCTACACCATTGAGGGTTAAATGCACTTGGTGACAGCTTGCCCCATATGTAGGATATAGCCAAAAAATAACCACACTATTGATGGTTAAATGCACTTGGTGACAGCTTGACCCTGATGTAGGATATATCCAAAAAATAACCACACTATTGATGGTTAAATGCACTTGGTGACAGCTTGCCCCATATGTAGGATATTGCCAAAAAACAACCACACTATTGATGGTTAAATGCACTTGGTGACAGCTTGACCCATATGTAGGATATAGCCAAAAAATAACCACACTATTGACGGTTAAATGCACTTGGTGACAGCTTGCCCCATATATACGATATAGCCAAAAAATAACCACACTATTGATGGTTAAATGCACTTGGTGACAGCTTGCCCCTGATGTAGGATATAGCCAAAAAATAACCACACTATTGATGGTTAAATGTACTTGGTGGAAGCTTGTGCTGGCGCACCACAAGACACAAAATGGCCACCGATCACCCCAGAAAAAAGTGAATGAAAAACGCTCTGGCAGCCTAAAAACAGTGAGCAATTGAATAGCGGCAGTTCAATGATCTACAGCTGTAGATCGATCACTGAATTTAGTCTTTTGGAGGGAGGAGTTAATTCACTGCCTAATCTCGCCCTAACGTCGCAGCTGCAACCTCTCCCTACACTGATCAGAGCAGAGTGACGTGCGGCGCTACGTGACTCCAGCTTAAATAGAGGCTGGGTCACATGCTGCACTGGCCAATCACAGCCATGCCAATAGTAGGCATGGCTGTGACGGCCTCTTGGGGCAAGTAGTATGACGCTTGTTGATTGGCTGCTTTGCAGCCTTTCAAAAAGCGCCAAGAAAGCGACGAACACCGAACCCGAACCCAGACTTTTACTAAAATGTTCGGGTTCGGGTCCGTGTCACGGACACCCCAAAATTCAGTACGAACCTGAACTATACAGTTCGGGTTCGCTCATCCCTAGTTACTATATACAGAGTGCTGTGGCTTACTTAGGTGGAGACCTGCAAGGACAGCACATGGTGCTGTGAATACTGAGAATTAGTGAGCAAACTACATGCTTTGTGAACGTCAGCCTAACAACTGTATCCTAGGTGAGACAAACTCTTTGTGTTATTAGTTAGTCTCAGACGGGAAGGCTTTTGTTTTGTGATTTGTTACTGCAATACTGGAAATCCTGGGTTCCACAAAAAAGCATGTGTTGATGTAAACCTCCTGAAATCAGACCCTAAATAAAAGTGACGTGAACTTTATGTCATCTGTGCCTCCGTGAATGTCCAGAACCGTACGCTACCACCCCTTGCGTGGAGGATGCGTGCATAACGGTTGCAAACGGCAATGGCACGAAGAAAAAAAAACTTCCCTCTCTTCGTATGTTCTCTGCAAGAACTTTTTGCTCCAGTGGATGTGGTGGGTAAAGCCCGCTATCGACCTGCAGGAGTCCAGCGCTAATATGGAAGCGGCTATAACCCAGTTTGTTAAAGCGCAGGCTAAGGTGAACCTACGCCAACAGGAGACGAACCGCCTTCTGTCAGAACAAATGGGCGCCCTTACAAAAGCCCTGCCGGTTGTTTCCCAGACGTTCCAACATTTCCCGGAATCCCAGGAAAATTGTGCAACAGTCGATACAGAAGTTAAGCCCGGAGGACGATATTGAGACATATCTAACCATTTTTGAGCGCACAGCAGAGCGGGAACACCTTCCAGTGGCCGATTGGGTCGATGTCTTGGCAGCTTTCCTTTTAGGGGAGCTCCAGAAGGCATACCATGACCTTGGCCAACAGGAGGTCATGGACTATACTAAGCTACGAGCGGAAATCCTGGCACGGTTAGGAGTAACCCCTGCGGTCCGGGACCGGCGCGTGCATACCTGGCGCTTTGATGTAACCAAACCTACTCGGTCCCAAATGTTCGACCTGGTTCACCTCACGAAAAAGTGGCTGGAACCTGAGACGAGCACAGCAGCCCAAATAACTGAACGGGTCGTAATGGATCAATTTACGACTGCATTACCTAGGATTTACAGCATCCAACCTCCATATTCATAAGAGACTGTTTATATCTGGATGTAAATTGCTGTCAAGACCCTGTTTACAGTAAAGTTCTTAGTTGAATTCAAACTCTGTCTCATTCTTCCATCTCCATACTACAACCACTCTCATCATTTTGCACCACCAAGGTGCTGGTGTCACAACATTACCTTAATTCAGGGGCCCATCCAGAAAATCTAATCACCATCAAGAGCACCTCGATCACCACCTGGCCGGTGTCCCCTGTAATAGAGCGTGCCCCAAAGAATTTGGTGCTGTTCGACCCTTCAATGTACTGCTGGCACAGGGAGGCATCTGTTAACCATGAGTACCAATGAACTGTTGCGGCCGTCGGCCCAACTTGAACCTCGCGCGTTCTCCCTGGTGGACCGGCACGTTGCAATAGGACTTAATTAGGGATGAGCGAACTCGAACTGTATAGTTCGGGTTCGTACCGAATTTTGGGGTGTCCGTGACACGGACCCGAACCCGGACATTTTCGTAAAAGTCCGGGTTCGGGTTCGGTGTTCGTCGCTTTCTTCGCGCTTTTGTGACGCTTTCTTGGCGCTTTTTGAAAGGCTGCAAAGCAGCCAATCAACAAGCGTCATACTACTTGCCCCAAGAGGCCATCACAGCCATGCCTACTATTGGCATGGCTGTGATTGGCCAGAGCACCATGTGACCCAGCCTCTATTTAAGCTGGAGTCACATAGCGCCGCCCGTCACTCTGCTCTGATTAGCGTAGGGAGAGGTTGCGGCTGCGACAGTAGGGCGAGATTAGGCAGATTAACTCCTCCAAAGGACTTGATTAACTGATCGATCTGCAGCTGTGGATCATTGAGCTGCTGATCCTCAATTGCTCACTGTTTTTAGGCTGCACAGACCGTTTGTCAGTCTCATTTTTCTGGGGTGATCGGCGGCCATTTTGTGTCTTGTGGTGCGCCAGCACAAGCTGCGACCAAGTGCATTTAACCCTCAATGGTGTGGTTGTTTTTTGGCTAAAGCCTACATCAGGGTGAAGCTGTGACACCAAGTGCATTTAACCAGCAATAGTCTGTTCATTTTTTGGCCATATCCCAGTCTAATTCTGTCACTAAATCCATACCGGTCACCCAGCGCCTAAATACTAGGCCTCAAATTTATATCCAGCTAAATCTGTCCCTAGTGCTGTAGCTGGGCGAGTTATTTAGTGTCCGTTCAAGCACATTTCTTGTTCTGGGTTGAAATACAATTCCCAATTTAGCAATTTCATAATTTAGTGGTTCCTGCTATATCAGAGCTCTTTGAAATCTATCCCAAAAAGGGTATATAATATTGAAGGTGCACATAGGGTCATTCAGAGTAACTTCACACACACCCGCTACTGTGTATTTCCAAGTCTAATTCTGTCACTAAATCCATACCGGTGACCCAGCGCCTAAATACTAGGCCTCAAATTTAATTCCCTCTAAATCTCTCGTTACCCACCGCTGTACTGTTGTTGCTGGGCAAGATATTTAGTGTCCGTCAAAGCACATTTTTTGTTCTGGGTTGAAGTACAATTCCCAATTTAGCAATTTCATAATTTAGTGGTTTCTGCTATATCAGAGCTATTTGAAATCTATCCCAAAAAGGGTATATAATATTGAAGGTGCACATAGGGTCATTCAGAATAACTTCACACACACCCGCTACTGTGTATTTCCAAGTCTAATTCTGTCACTAAACCCATACCTGTCACCCAGCGCCTAAATACTAGGCCTCAAATTTAAATCCCTCTAAATCTCTCGTTACCGTTGTCCTGTTGTAGCTGGGAAAGTTATTTAGTGCCCGTCAAAGCACATTTTTTGTTCTGGGTTGAAGTACAATTCCCAATTTAGCAATTTCATAATTTAGTGGTTCCTGCTATATCAGAGCTATTTGAAATCTATCCCAAAAAGGGTATATAATATTGAAGGTGCACATAGGGTCATTCAGAATAACTTCACACACACCCGCTACTGTGTATTTCCAAGTCTAATTCTGTCACTAAACCCATACCTGTCACCCAGCGCCTAAATACTAGGCCTCAAATTTAAATCCCTCTAAATCTCTCGTTACCGTTGTCCTGTTGTAGCTGGGAAAGTTATTTAGTGCCCGTCAAAGCACATTTTTTGTTCTGGGTTGAAGTACAATTCCCAATTTAGCAATTTCATAATTTAGTGGTTCCTGCTATATCAGAGCTATTTGAAATCTATCCCAAAAAGGGTATATAATATTGAAGGTGCACATAGGGTCATTCAGAATAACTTCACACACACCCGCTACTGTGTATTTCCAAGTCTAATTCTGTCACTAAATCCATACCGGTGACCCAGCGCCTAAATACTAGGCCTCAAATTTAATTCCCTCTAAATCTCTCGTTACCCACCGGTGTACTGTTGTTGCTGGGCAAGATATTTAGTGTCCGTCAAAGCACATTTTTTGTTCTGGGTTGAAGTACAATTCCCAATTTAGCAATTTCATAATTTAGTGGTTTCTGCTATATCAGAGCTATTTGAAATCTATCCCAAAAGGGTATATAATATTGAAGGTGCACATAGGGTCATTCAGAATAACTTCACACACACCCGCTACTGTGTATTTCCAAGTCTAATTCTGTCACTAAACCCATACCTGTCACCCAGCGCCTAAATACTAGGCCTCAAATTTAAATCCCTCTAAATCTCTCGTTACCGTTGTCCTGTTGTAGCTGGGAAAGTTATTTAGTGCCCGTCAAAGCACATTTTTGTTCTGGGTTGAAGTACAATTCCCAATTTAGCAATTTCATAATTTAGTGGTTCCTGCTATATCAGAGCTATTTGAAATCTATCCCAAAAAGGGTATATAATATTGAAGGTGCACATAGGGTCATTCAGAATAACTTCACACACACCCGCTACTGTGTATTTCCAAGTCTAATTCTGTCACTAAATCCATACCGGTGACCCAGCGCCTAAATACTAGGCCTCAAATTTAATTCCCTCTAAATCTCTCGTTACCCACCGCTGTACTGTTGTTGCTGGGCAAGATATTTAGTGTCCGTCAAAGCACATTTTTTGTTCTGGGTTGAAGTACAATTCCCAATTTAGCAATTTCATAATTTAGTGGTTTCTGCTATATCAGAGCTATTTGAAATCTATCCCAAAAAGGGTATATAATATTGAAGGTGCACATAGGGTCATTCAGAATAACTTCACACACACCCGCTACTGTGTATTTCCAAGTCTAATTCTGTCACTAAACCATACCTGTCACCCAGCGCCTAAATACTAGGCCTCAAATTTAAATCCCTCTAAATCTCTCGTTACCGTTGTCCTGTTGTAGCTGGGAAAGTTATTTAGTGCCCGTCAAAGCACATTTTTTGTTCTGGGTTGAAGTACAATTCCCAATTTAGCAATTTCATAATTTAGTGGTTCCTGCTATATCAGAGCTATTTGAAATCTATCCCAAAAAGGGTATATAATATTGAAGGTGCACATAGGGTCATTCAGAATAACTTCACACACACCCGCTACTGTGTATTTCCAAGTCTAATTCTGTCACTAAATCCATACCGGTGACCCAGCGCCTAAATACTAGGCCTCAAATTTAATTCCCTCTAAATCTCTCGTTACCCACCGCTGTACTGTTGTTGCTGGGCAAGATATTTAGTGTCCGTCAAAGCACATTTTTTGTTCTGGGTTGAAGTACAATTCCCAATTTAGCAATTTCATAATTTAGTGGTTTCTGCTATATCAGAGCTATTTGAAATCTATCCCTAAAAGGGTATATAATATTGAAGGTGCACATAGGGTCATTCAGAATAACTTCACACACACCCGCTACTGTGTATTTCCAAGTCTAATTCTGTCACTAAACCCATACCTGTCACCCAGCGCCTAAATACTAGGCCTCAAATTTATATCCAGCTAAATCTCGTCCCTAGTGCTGTAGCTGGGCAGAGTTATTTAGTGTCCGTTCAAGCACATTTCTTGTTCTGGGTTGAAGTACAATTCCCAATTTAGCAATTTCATAATTTAGTGGTTCCTGCTATATCAGAGCTCTTTGAAATCTATCCCAAAAAGGGTATATAATATTGAAGGTGCACATAGGGTCATTCAGAGTAACTTCACACACACCCGCTACTGTGTATTTCCAAGTCTAATTCTGTCACTAAATCCATACCGGTGACCCAGCGCCTAAATACTAGGCCTCAAATTTAATTCCCTCTAAATCTCTCGTTACCCACCGCTGTACTGTTGTTGCTGGGCAAGATATTTAGTGTCCGTCAAAGCACATTTTTTGTTCTGGGTTGAAGTACAATTCCCAATTTAGCAATTTCATAATTTAGTGGTTTCTGCTATATCAGAGCTATTTGAAATCTATCCCAAAAAGGGTATATAATATTGAAGGTGCACATAGGGTCATTCAGAATAACTTCACACACACCCGCTACTGTGTATTTCCAAGTCTAATTCTGTCACTAAATCCATACCGGTGACCCAGCGCCTAAATACTAGGCCTCAAATTTAATTCCCTCTAAATCTCTCGTTACCACCGCTGTACTGTTGTGCTGGGCAAGATATTTAGTGTCCGTCAAAGCACATTTTTTGTTCTGGGTTGAAGTACAATTCCCAATTTAGCAATTTCATAATTTAGTGGTTTCTGCTATATCAGAGCTATTTGAAATCTATCCCTAAAAAGGGTATATAATATTGAAGGTGCACATAGGGTCATTCAGAATAACTTCACACACACCGCTACTGTGTATTTCCAAGTCTAATTCTGTCACTAAATCCATACCTGTCACCCAGCGCCTAAATACTAGGCCTCAAATTTAATTCCCTCTAAATCTCTCGTTACCCCGCTGTACTGTTGTTGCTGGGCAAGATATTTAGTGTCCGTCAAAGCACATTTTTTGTTCTGGGTTGAAGTACAATTCCCAATTTAGCAATTTCATAATTTAGTGGTTTCTGCTATATCAGAGCTATTTGAAATCTATCCCTAAAAGGGTATATAATATTGAAGGTGCACATAGGGTCATTCAGAATAACTTCACACACACGCTTCTGTGCATTTCCAAGTCTAATTCTGTCACTATATCCATACCGGTGACCCAGCGCCTAAATACTAGGCCTCAAATTTAATTCCCTCTAAATCTCTCGTTACCCACCGCTGTACTGTTGTTGCTGGGCAAGATATTTAGTGTCCGTCAAAGCACATTTTTTGTTCTGGGTTGAAGTACAATTCCCAATTTAGCAATTTCATAATTTAGTGGTTTCTGCTATATCAGAGCTATTTGAAATCTATCCCTAAAAGGGTATATAATATTGAAGGTGCACATAGGGTCATTCAGAATAACTTCACACACACCCGCTACTGTGTATTTCCAAGTCTAATTCTGTCACTAAATCCATACCGGTGACCCAGCGCCTAAATACTAGGCCTCAAATTTAATTCCCTCTAAATCTCTCGTTACCCACCGTTGTACTGTTGTTGCTGGGCAAGATATTTAGTGTCCGTCAAAGCACATTTTTTGTTCTGGGTTGAAGTACAATTCCCAATTTAGCAATTTCATAATTTAGTGGTTTCTGCTATATCAGAGCTATTTGAAATCTATCCCTAAAAGGGTATATAATATTCAAGGTGCACATTGGGTCATTCAGAATAACTTCACACACACACGCTTCTGTGCATTTCCAAGTCTAATTCTGTCACTAAATCCATACCGGTCACCCAGCGCCTAAATACTAGGCCTCAAATTTATATCCCGCTGAATTTGAATACAATACATTGGGCCAAATAATATATTTGTTGTTGTGGTGAACCATAACAATGAGAAAAACATCTAGTAAGGGACGCGGACGTGGACATGGTCGTGGTGGTGTTAGTGGACCCTCTGGTGCTGGGAGAGGACGTGGCCGTTCTGCCACATCCACACGTCCTAGTGTACCAACTACCTCAGGTCCCAGTAGCCGCCAGAATTTACAGCGATATATGGTGGGGCCCAATGCCGTTCTAAGGATGGTAAGGCCTGAGCAGGTACAGGCATTAGTCAATTGGGTGGCCGACAGTGGATCCAGCACGTTCACATTATCTCCCACCCAGTCTTCTGCAGAAAGCGCACAGATGGCGCCTGAAAACCAACCCCATCAGTCTGTCACATCACCCCCATGCATACCAGGGAAACTGTCTCAGCCTCAAGTTATGCAGCAGTCTCTTATGCTGTTTGAAGACTCCGCTGGCAGGGTTTCCCAAGGGCATCCACCTAGCCCTTCCCCAGCGGTGAAAGACATAGAATGCACTGACGCACAACCACTTATGTTTCCTGATGATGAGGACATGGGAATACCACCTCAGCATGTCTCTGATGATGACGAAACACAGGTGCCAACTGCTGCGTCTTTCTGCAGTGTGCAGACTGAACAGGAGGTCAGGGATCAAGACTGGGTGGAAGACGATGCAGGGGACGATGAGGTCCTAGACCCCACATGGAATGAAGGTCGTGCCACTGACTTTCACAGTTCGGAGGAAGAGGCAGTGGTGAGACCGAGCCAACAGCGTAGCAAAAGAGGGAGCAGTGGGCAAAAGCAGAACACCCGCCGCCAAGAGACTCCGCCTGCTACTGACCGCCGCCATCTGGGACCGAGCACCCCAAAGGCAGCTTCAAGGAGTTCCCTGGCATGGCACTTCTTCAAACAATGTGCTGACGACAAGACCCGAGTGGTTTGCACGCTGTGCCATCAGAGCCTGAAGCGAGGCATTAACGTTCTGAACCTGAGCACAACCTGCATGACCAGGCACCTGCATGCAAAGCATGAACTGCAGTGGAGTAAACACCTTAAAACCAAGGAAGTCACTCAGGCTCCCCCTGCTACCTCTTCTGCTGCTGCCGCCTCGGCCTATTCTGCTGCTGCCGCCTCGGCCTCTTCCTCCGCCTCTGGAGGAACGTTGGCACCTGCCGCCCAGCAAACAGGGGATGTACCACCAACACCACCACCACCACCTCCGTCACCAAGCGTCTCAACCATGTCACACGCCAGCGTTCAGCTCTCCATCTCACAAACATTTGATAGAAAGCGTAAATTCCCACCTAGCCACCCTCGATCCCTGGCCCTGAATGCCAGCATTTCTAAACTACTGGCCTATGAAATGCTGTCATTTAGGCTGGTGGACACAGACAGCTTCAAACAGCTCATGTCGCTTGCTGTCCCACAGTATGTTGTTCCCAGCCGGCACTACTTCTCCAAGAGAGCCGTGCCTTCCCTGCACAACCAAGTATCCGATAAAATCAAGTGTGCACTGCGCAACGCCATCTGTAGCAAGGTCCACCTAACCACAGATACGTGGACCAGTAAGCACGGCCAGGGACGCTATATCTCCCTAACTGCACACTGGGTAAATGTAGTGGCAGCTGGGCCCCAGGCGGAGAGCTGTTTGGCGCACGTCCTTCCGCCGCCAAGGATCGCAGGGCAACATTCTTTGCCTCCTGTTGCCACCTCCTCCTTCTCGGCTTCCTCCTCCTCTTCTTCCACCTGCTCATCCAGTCAGCCACACACCTTCACCACCAACTTCAGCACAGCCCGGGGTAAACGTCAGCAGGCCATTCTGAAACTCATATGTTTGGGGGACAGGCCCCACACCGCACAGGAGTTGTGGCGGGGTATAGAACAACAGACCGACGAGTGGTTGCTGCCGGTGAGCCTCAAGCCCGGCCTGGTGGTGTGTGATAATGGGCGAAATCTCGTTGCAGCTCTGGGACTAGCCAATTTGACGCACATCCCTTGCTTGGCGCATGTGCTGAATTTGGTGGTGCAGAAGTTCATTCACAACTACCCCGACATGTCAGAGCTGCTGCATAAAGTGCGGGCCGTCTGTTCGCGCTTCCGGCGTTCACATCCTGCTGCTGCTCGCCTGTCTGCGCTACAGCGTAACTTCGGCCTTCCCGCTCACCGCCTCATATGCGACGTGCCCACCAGGTGGAACTCCACCTTGCACATGCTGGACAGACTGTGCGAGCAGCAGCAGGCCATAGTGGAGTTTCAGCTGCAGCACGCACGGGTCAGTCGCACTACAGAACAGCACCACTTCACCACCAATGACTGGGCCTCCATGCGAGACCTGTGTGCCCTGTTGCGCTGTTTCGAGTACTCCACCAACATGGCCAGTGGCGATGACACCGTTATCAGCGTTACAATACCACTTCTATGTCTCCTTGAGAAAACACTTAGGGCGATGATGGAACAGGAGGTGGCCCAGGAGGAGGAGGAGGAGGATGAGGAAGAGGGGTCATTTTTAGCACTTTCAGGCCAGTCTCTTCAAAGTGACTCAGAGGGAGGTTTTTTGCAACAGCAGAGGCCAGGTACAAATGTGGCCAGCCAGGGCCCACTACTGGAGGACGAGGAGGACGAGGATGAGGAGGAGGTGGAGGAGGATGAGGATGAAGCATGGTCACAGCGGGGTGGCACCCAACGCAGCTCGGGTCCATCACTGGTGCGTGGCTGGGGGGAAAGGCAGGACGATGACGATACGCCTCCCACAGAGGACAGCTTGTCCTTACCCCTGGGCAGCCTGGCACACATGAGCGACTACATGCTGCAGTGCCTGCGCAACGACAGCAGAGTTGCCCACATTTTAACCTGTGCGGACTACTGGGTTGCCACCCTGCTGGATCCACGCTACAAAGACAATGTGCCCACCTTACTTCCTGCACTGGAGCGTGATAGGAAGATGCGCGAGTACAAGCGCACGTTGGTAGACGCGCTACTGAGAGCATTCCCAAATGTCACAGGGGAACAAGTGGAAGCCCAAGGCCAAGGCAGAGGAGGAGCAAGAGGTCGCCAAGGCAGCTGTGTCACGGCCAGCTCCTCTGAGGGCAGGGTTAGCATGGCAGAGATGTGGAAAACTTTTGTCAACACGCCACAGCTAACTGCACCACCACCTGATACGCAACGTGTTAGCAGGAGGCAACATTTTACTAACATGGTGGAACAGTACGTGTGCACACCCCTCCACGTACTGACTGATGGTTCGGCCCCATTCAACTTCTGGGTCTCTAAATTGTCCACGTGGCCAGAGCTAGCCTTTTATGCCTTGGAGGTGCTGGCCTGCCCGGCAGCCAGCGTTTTGTCTGAACGTGTATTCAGCACGGCAGGGGGCGTCATTACAGACAAACGCAGCCGCCTGTCTACAGCCAATGTGGACAAGCTGACGTTCATAAAAATGAACCAGGCATGGATCCCACAGGACCTGTCCGTCCCTTGTCCAGATTAGACATTAACTACCTCCCCATAACCATATATTATTGGACTCCAGGGCACTTCCTCATTCAATCCTATTTTTATTTTCATTTTACCATTATATTGCGATGCTACCCAAAGTTGAATGAACCTCTCCTCTGCCTGTGTGCTAGGCCTAAATATATGCCAATGGACTGTTGCAGTGGTGGCTGACATGAAGCCTGATTCTCTGCTATGACATGCAGACTAATTCTCTGCTGACATGAAGCCAGATTGCCTGTTACGGGACCTCTCTCCTCTGCCTGGGTGCTGGGCCTAAATTTATGACAATGGACTGTTGCAGTGGTGGCTGACGTGAAGCCTGATTCTCTGCTATGACATGCAGACTGATTCTCTGCTGTCATGAAGCCAGATTGTCTGTTACGGGACCTTTCTCCTCTACCTGGGTTCTGGGCCTAAATTTATGAAAATTGACTCTTACAGTGGTGGGTGACGTGAAGCCTGATTCTCTGCTATGATATGAAGACTGATTCTCTGCTGACATGAAGCCAGATTGTCTGTTACGGGACCTTTCTCCTCTGCCTGGGTTCTGGGCCTAAATTTATGAAAATTGACTCTTACAGTGGTGGGTGACGTGAAGCCTGATTCTCTGCTATGATATGAAGACTGATTCTCTGCTGACATGAAGCCAGATTGTCTGTTACGGGACCTTTCTCCTCTGCCTGGGTTCTGGGCCTAAATTTATGAAAATTGACTCTTACAGTGGTGGGTGACGTGAAGCCTGATTCTCTGCTATGATATGAAGACTGATTCTCTGCTGACATGAAGCCAGATTGTCTGTTACGGGACCTTTCTCCTCTGCCTGGGTTCTGGGCCTAAATTTATGAAAATTGACTCTTACAGTGGTGGGTGACGTGAAGCCTGATTCTCTGCTATGATATGAAGACTGATTCTCTGCTGACATGAAGCCAGATTGTCTGTTACGGGACCTTTCTCCTCTGCCTGGGTTCTGGGCCTAAATTTATGAAAATTGACTCTTACAGTGGTGGGTGACGTGAAGCCTGATTCTCTGCTATGATATGAAGACTGATTCTCTGCTGACATGAAGCCAGATTGTCTGTTACGGGACCTTTCTCCTCTGCCTGGGTTCTGGGCCTAAATTTATGAAAATTGACTCTTACAGTGGTGGGTGACGTGAAGCCTGATTCTCTGCTATGATATGAAGACTGATTCTCTGCTGACATGAAGCCAGATTGTCTGTTACGGGACCTTTCTCCTCTGCCTGGGTTCTGGGCCTAAATTTATGAAAATTGACTCTTACAGTGGTGGGTGACGTGAAGCCTGATTCTCTGCTATGATATGAAGACTGATTCTCTGCTGACATGAAGCCAGATTGTCTGTTACGGGACCTTTCTCCTCTGCCTGGGTTCTGGGCCTAAATTTATGAAAATTGACTCTTACAGTGGTGGGTGACGTGAAGCCTGATTCTCTGCTATGATATGAAGACTGATTCTCTGCTGACATGAAGCCAGATTGTCTGTTACGGGACCTCTCTCCTCTGCCTGGGTGCTGGGCCTAAATATATGCCAATGGACTGTTGCAGTGGTGGCTGACGTGAAGCCTCATTCTCTGCTATGACATGCAGACTAATTCTCTGCTGACATGAAGACAGATTCTCTGTTACGGGACCTCTCTCCTCTGCCTGGGTGCCGGGGCCTAAATATCTGAGAATGGACTGTTCCAGTGGTGGCTGACGTGAAGCCTCATTCTCTGCTATGACATGCAGACTAATTCTCTGCTGACATGAAGACAGATTCTCTGTTACGGGACCTCCCTCCTCTGCCTGGGTGCTGGGCCTAAATATATGCCAATGGACTGTTGCAGTGGTGGCTGACGTGAAGCCTCATTCTCTGCTATGACATGCAGACTAATTCTCTGCTGACATGAAGACAGATTCTCTGTTACGGGACCTCCCTCCTCTGCCTGGGTGCTGGGCCTAAATATATGCCAATGGACTGTTGCAGTGGTGGCTGACGTGAAGCCTCATTCTCTGCTATGACATGCAGACTGATTCTCTGCTGACATGAAGCCAGATTCTCTGTTACGGGACCTCTCTCCTCTGCCTGTGTGTGTGCTGGGCCTAAATATATGCCAATGGACTGTTGCAGTGGTGGCTGACGTGAAGCCTCATTCTCTGCTATGACATGCAGACTGATTCTCTGCTGACATGAAGCCAGATTCTCTGTTACGGGACCTCTCTCCTCTGCCTGTGTGTGTGCTGGGCCTAAATATATGCCAATGGACTGTTGCAGTGGTGGCTGACGTGAAGCCTCATTCTCTGCTATGACATGCAGACTAATTCTCTGCTGACATGAAGACAGATTCTCTGTTACGGGACCTCCCTCCTCTGCCTGGGTGCTGGGCCTAAATATATGCCAATGGACTGTTGCAGTGGTGGCTGACGTGAAGCCTCATTCTCTGCTATGACATGCAGACTGATTCTCTGCTGACATGAAGCCAGATTCTCTGTTACGGGACCTCTCTCCTCTGCCTGTGTGTGTGCTGGGCCTAAATATATGCCAATGGACTGTTGCAGTGGTGGCTGACGTGAAGCCTCATTCTCTGCTATGACATGCAGACTGATTCTCTGCTGACATGAAGCCAGATTCTCTGTTACGGGACCTCTCTCCTCTGCCTGTGTGTGTGCTGGGCCTAAATATATGCCAATGGACTGTTGCAGTGGTGGCTGACGTGAAGCCTCATTCTCTGCTATGACATGCAGACTAATTCTCTGCTGACATGAAGACAGATTCTCTGTTACGGGACCTCCCTCCTCTGCCTGGGTGCTGGGCCTAAATATATGCCAATGGACTGTTGCAGTGGTGGCTGACGTGAAGCCTCATTCTCTGCTATGACATGCAGACTAATTCTCTGCTGACATGAAGACAGATTCTCTGTTACGGGACCTCTCTCCTCTGCCTGGGTGCCGGGGCCTAAATATCTGAGAATGGACTGTTCCAGTGGTGGGTGACGGGAAGCCAGATTCTCTGCTATGGAACCTCTCTCCAATTGATTTTGGTTAATTTTTATTTATTTAATTTTTATTTTAATTCATTTCCCTATCCACATTTGTTTGCAGGGGATTTACCTACATGTTGCTGCCTTTTGCAGCCCTCTAGCTCTTTCCTGGGCTGTTTTACAGCCTTTTTAGTGCCGAAAAGTTCGGGTCCCCATTGACTTCAATGGGGTTCGGGTTCGGGACGAAGTTCGGATCGGGTTCGGATCCCGAACCCGAACATTTCCGGGATGTTCGGCCGAACTTCTCGAACCCGAACATCCAGGTGTTCGCTCAACTCTAGACTTAATATCTAACATATATCTGTGTATGGGAGGTGGTCCCTGATGATATCTTAATTGTTGGTTCAGGGTACCGCAGGACATCATAAGCTATCTGCAGGATATCACAGGTCATGAGTATACCTAATATATTTCAGGATGCTAGTATATATATATATATATATATATATATATACAGGGTGGGCCATTTATATGGATACACTTTAATAAAATGGGAATGGTTGGTGATATTAACTTCCTGTTTGTGGTACATTAGTATATGTGAGGGGGGAAACTTTTCAAGATGGGTGGTGACCATGGTGGCCATTTTGAAGTTGGTCATTTTGAATCCAACTTTTATTTTTTCAATAGGAAGAGGGTCATGTGACACATCAAATTTATTGGGAATTTCACAAGACAATCAATGGTGTGCTTGGTTTTAACGTAACTTTATTCTTTCATGAGTTATTTTTTCAATAGGAAGAGGGTCATGTGACACATCAAATTTATTGGGAATTTCACAAGACAATCAATGGTGTGCTTGGTTTTAACGTAACTTTATTCTTTCATGAGTTATTTACAAGTTTCTCTTTGTTTACAGCCATTGACATGTCGCCAAGGTTAACACGCGCGGAGCGGATAGAAATTGTATTGATGTCTGGTGAACGCAGTAACCGGGTCATTGCAGCAGATTTCAGAGCAAGACAGCCTACGAGACCACCCATCTCCCATGCTACAGTAAGCAAACTGCTTGCTAAGTTTCGTGAAACTGGTTCAGTGTTGGATTTGCCAAAATGTGGACGCATGAAATCTGTCACTAATGAAGAAACATCAGTGGCTGTCCTAGCTTCATTCAGCAAGAGCCCACTGCGTAGCACTCGCCGCATGTCACTGGAGAGTGGCATTAGTCGAACATCCCTTCGGCGGATATTAGCTACTCACAAATGGCACCCTTACAAACTCCAGCTACTGCAGCATCTCACCGAGGATGACCCAGATCGGCGCACTGAATTTGCAGAATGGGCAAAACAAAAATTGGAACAGGACCCTCAGTTTACGCAGAAGATTTTGTTCAGTGATGAGGCAAACTTTTATGTGAATGGTGAAGTTAACAAACAAAACCACCACTATTGGTCTGACACTAACCCACATTGGATAGATCCCTCCAAGACTGTTGGAACCAAAAAATGTATGGTATGGTGTGGTATATGGGGTACAAAGATAGTGGGGCCATTCTTCATCAATGGAAACCTCAAGGCCACTGGATATGCGAAATTGCTACATGATGATGTGTTTCCCTCTTTATGCACTGAAGCTGGCACGTTCCCTGAGTTTTTCCAGCAAGATGGTGCACCACCACATTATGGGTGTCAGGTCCGAGCATTCCTAGATGAACAGTTTCCTGGAAAGTGGATTGGTCGTCGTGGGCCAGTTGAATGGCCCCCAAGGTCTCCCGATCTGAACCCCTTATAATTTTATCTTTGGGGTCATCTGAAGGCAATTGTCTATGCTGTGAATATACAAGATGTGCAGCACCTGAAACTACGGATACTGGAAGCCTGTGCTAGCATTTCTCCTGCGGTGTTGCTATCAGTGTGTGAAGAGTGGGAGAAGAGGGTTGCATTGACAATCCAACACAAAGGCAGCACATTGAACACATTTTATAAGTGGTCAGAAACTTGTAAATAACTCATGAAAGAATAAAGTTAAAGTTAAAACCAATCACACCATTGTTTTTCTTGTGAAATTCCCAATAAGTTTGATGTGTCACATGACCCTCTTCCTATTGAAAAAACAAAAGTTGGATTTAAAATGGCCAACTTCAAAATGGCCGCCATAGTCACCACCCATCTTGAAAAGTTTTGCCCCTCACATATACTAATGTGCCACAAACAGGAAGTTAATATCACCAACCATTCCCATTTTATTAAGGTGTATCCATATAAATGGCCCACCCTGTATATATATATATGCAATATATCATGAGTAGGGATGAGCGAAAGTCCGGGTTCGGGTTCGGTGTTCGTCGCTTTCTTGGCGCTTTTGTGACGCTTTCTTGGCGCTTTTTGAAAGGCTGCAAAGCAGCCAATCAACAAGCGTCATACTACTTGCCCCAAGAGGCCGTCACAGCCATGCCTACTATTGGCATGGCTGTGATTGGCCAGAGCACCATGTGACCCAGCCTCTATTTAAGCTGGAGTCACATAGCGCCGCCCGTCACTCTGCTCTGATTAGCGTAGGGAGAGGTTGCAGCTGCGACAGTAGGGCGAGATTAGGCTGATTAACTCCTCCAAAGGACTTGATTATTGATCGATCTGCAGCTGTGCATCATTGAGCTGCTGAAATTCAATTGCTCACTGTTTTTAGGCTGCCCAGACCGTTTGTCAGTCACTTTTTTCTGGGGTGATCGGCGGCCATTTTGTGTCTTGTGGTGCGCCAGCACAAGCTGCGACCAAGTGCATTTAACCCTCAATGGTGTGGTTGTTTTTTGGCTAAAGCCTACATCAGGGTGAAGCTGTCACACCAAGTGCATTTAACCAGCAATAGTCTGTTTATTTTTTGTCCATATACTACATCAGGGGCAAGCTGCGCCTGTCACCAAGTGCATTTAACCCTCAATGGTGTGGTTGTTTTTTGGCTAAAGCCTACATCAGGGTGAAGCTGTCACACCAAGTGCATTTAACCAGCAATAGTCTGTTTATTTTTTGGCCATATACTACATCAGGGGCAAGCTGCGCCCGTCACCAAGTGCATTTAACCCTCAGTAGTGTGGTTGGTCAAGCTGTCACACCAAGTGCATTTAACCAGCAATATTCTGTTCATTTTTTGGCCATATACTACATCAGGGGCAAGCTGCGCCTGTCACCAAGTGCATTTAACCCTCAGTAGTGTGGTTGGTCAAGCTGTCACACCAAGTGCATTTAACCAGCAATAGTGTGGTTATTTTTTGGCCATATCCCAGTCTAATTCTGTCAGTAAATCCATACCGGTCACCCAGCGCCTAAATACTAGGCCTCAAATTTATATCCCGCTAAATATGTCGTTACCGCTGTACTTTTCTGGCTGGGCAAGTTATTTAGTGTCCATCAAAGCACATTTTTTGTTCTGGGTTGAAATACAATTCCCAATTTAGCAATTTCATAATTTAGTGGTTTCTGCTATATCAGAGCTATTTGAAATCTATCCCTAAAAGGGTATATAATATTCAAGGTGCACATAGGGTCATTCAGAATAACTTCACACACACGCTACTGTGCATTTCCAAGTCTAATTCTGTCAGTAAATCTATACCGGTCACCCAGCGCCTAAATACTAGGCCTCAAATTTATATTCAGCTGAATTTGAATACAATACATTGGGCCAAATAATATTTTTGTTGTTGTGGTGAACGATAACAATGAGGAAAACATCTAGTAAGGGACGCGGACGTGGACATGGTCGTGGTGGTGTTAGTGGACCCTCTGGTGCTGGGAGAGGACGTGGCCGTTCTGCCACATCCACACGTCCTAGTGTACCAACTACCTCAGGTCCCAGTAGCCGCCAGAATTTACAGCGATATATGGTGGGGCCCAATGCCGTTCTAAGGATGGTAAGGCCTGAGCAGGTACAGGCATTAGTCAATTGGGTGGCCGACAGTGGATCCAGCACGTTCACATTATCTCCCACCCAGTCTTCTGCAGAAAGCGCACAGATGGCGCCTGAAAACCAACCCCATCAGTCTGTCACATCACCCCCATGCATACCAGGGAAACTGTCTCAGCCTCAAGTTATGCAGCAGTCTCTTATGCTGTTTGAAGACTCCGCTGGCAGGGTTTCCCAAGGGCATCCACCTAGCCCTTCCCCAGCGGTGAAAGACATAGAATGCACTGACGCACAACCACTTATGTTTCCTGATGATGAGGACATGGGAATACCACCTCAGCACGTCTCTGATGATGACGAAACACAGGTGCCAACTGCTGCGTCTTTCTGCAGTGTGCAGACTGAACAGGAGGTCAGGGATCAAGACTGGGTGGAAGACGATGCAGGGGACGATGAGGTCCTAGACCCCACATGGAATGAAGGTCGTGCCACTGACTTTCACAGTTCGGAGGAAGAGGCAGTGGTGAGACCGAGCCAACAGCGTAGCAAAAGAGGGAGCAGTGGGCAAAAGCAGAACACCCGCCGCCAAGAGACTCCGCCTGCTACTGACCGCCGCCATCTGGGACCGAGCACCCCAAAGGCAGCTTCAAGGAGTTCCCTGGCATGGCACTTCTTCAAACAATGTGCTGACGACAAGACCCGAGTGGTTTGCACGCTGTGCCATCAGAGCCTGAAGCGAGGCATTAACGTTCTGAACCTGAGCACAACCTGCATGACCAGGCACCTGCATGCAAAGCATGAACTGCAGTGGAGTAAACACCTTAAAACCAAGGAAGTCACTCAGGCTCCCCCTGCTACCTCTTCTGCTGCTGCCGCCTCGGCCTCTTCTGCTGCTGCCGCCTCGGCCTCTTCCTCCGCCTCTGGAGGAACGTTGGCACCTGCCGCCCAGCAAACAGGGGATGTACCACCAACACCACCACCACCTCCGTCACCAAGCATCTCAACCATGTCACACGGAAGCGTTCAGCTCTCCATCTCACAAACATTTGAGAGAAAGCGTAAATTCCCACCTAGCCACCCTGGCCCTGGCCCTGAATGCCAGCATTTCTAAACTACTGGCCTATGAAATGCTGTAATTTAGGCTGGTGGACACAGACAGCTTCAAATAGCTCATGTCGCTTGCTGTCCCACAGTATGTTGTTCCCAGTCGGCACTACTTCTCCAAGAGAGCCGTGCCTTCCCTGCACAACCAAGTATCCGATAAAATCAAGTGTGCACTGCGCAACGCCATCTGTGGCAAGGACCACCTAACCAAAGATACGTGGACCAGTAAGCACGGCCAGGGACGCTATATCTCCCTAACTGCACACTGGGTAAATGTAGTGGCAGCTGGGCCCCAGGCGGAGAGCTGTTTAGTGCACGTCCTTCCGCCGCCAAGGATCACAGGGCAACATTCTTTGCCTCCTGTTGCCACCTCCTCCTACTCGACTTCCTCCTCCTCTTCTTCCACCTGCTCATCTAGTCAGCCACACACCTTCACCACCAACTTCAGCACAGCCCGGGGTAAACGTCAGCAGGCCATTCTGAAACTCATATGTTTGGGGGACAGGCCCCACACCGCACAGGAGTTGTGGCAGGGTATAGAACAGCAGACCGACGAGTGGTTGCTGCCGGTGAGCCTCAAGCCCGGCCTGGTGGTGTGTGATAATGGGCGAAATCTCGTTGCAGCTCTGGGACTAGCCAGTTTGACGCACATCCCTTGCTTGGCGCATGTGCTGAATTTGGTGGTGCAGAAGTTCATTCACAACTACCCCGACATGTCAGAGCTGCTGCATAAAGTGCGGGCCGTCTGTTTGCGCTTCCGGCGTTCACATCCTGCTTCTGCTCGCCTGTCTGCACTACAGCGTAATTTCGGCCTTCCCGCTCACCGCCTCATATGCGACGTGCCCACCAGGTGGAACTCCACCTTGCACATGCTGGACAGACTGTACGAGCAGCAGCAGGCCATAGTGGAGTTTCAGCTGCAGCACGCACGGGTCAGTCGCACTAGAGAACAGCACCACTTCACCACCAATGACTGGGCCTCCATGCGAGACCTATGTGCCCTGTTGCGCTGTTTCGAGTACTCCACCAACATGGCCAGTGGCGATGACGCCGTTATCAGCGTTACAATACCACTTCTATGTCTCCTTGAGAAAACACTTAGGGCGATGATGGAAGAGGAGGTGGCCCAGGAGGAGGAGGAGGAGGAAGAGGGGTCATTTTTAGCACTTTCAGGCCAGTCTCTTCGAAGTGACTCAGAGGGAGGTTTTTGGCAACAGCAGAGGCCAGGTACAAATGTGGCCAGCCAGGGCCGACTACTGGAGGAGGACGAGGATGAGGAGGAGGTGGAGGAGGATGAGGATGAAGCATGGTCACAGCGGGGTGGCACCCAACGCAGCTCGGGTCCATCACTGGTGAGTGGCTGGGGGGAAAGGCAGGACGATGACGATACGCCTCCCACAGAGGACAGCTTGTCCTTACCCCTGGGCAGCCTGGCACACATGAGCGACTACATGCTGCAGTGCCTGCGCAACGACAGCAGAGTTGCCCACATTTTAACCTGTGCGGACTACTGGGTTGCCACCCTGCTGGATCCACGCTACAAAGACAATGTGCCCACCTTACTTCCTGCACTGGAGCGTGATAGTAAGATGCGCGAGTACAAGCGAACGTTGGTAGACGCGCTACTGAGAGCATTCCCAAATGTCACAGGGGAACAAGTGGAAGCCCAAGGCCAAGGCAGAGGAGGAGCAAGAGGTCGCCAAGGCAGCTGTGTCACGGCCAGCTCCTCTGAGGGCAGGGTTAGCATGGCAGAGATGTGGAAAAGTTTTGTCAACACGCCACAGCTAACTGCACCACAACCTGATACGCAACGTGTTAGCAGGAGGCAACATTTCACTAACATGGTGGAACAGTACGTGTGCACACCCCTCCACGTACTGACTGATGGTTCGGCCCCATTCAACTACTGGGTCTCTAAATTGTCCACGTGGCCAGAGCTAGCCTTTTAAGCCTTGGAGTTGCTGGCCTGCCCGGCGGCCAGCGTTTTGTCTGAACGTGTATTCAGCACGGCAGGGGGTGTCATTACAGACAAACGCAGCCGCCTGTCTACAGCCAATGTGGACAAGCTGACGTTCATAAAAATGAACCAGGCATGGATCCCACAGGACCTGTCCGTCCCTTGTCCAGATTAGACATTAACTACCTCCCCTTAACCATATATTATTGTACTCCAGGGCACTTCCTCATTCAATCCCATTTTTATTTTCATTTTACCATTATATTGCGAGGCTACCCAAATTTGAATGAACCTCTACTCTGTCTGGGTGCCGGGGCCTAAATATATGCCAATGGACTGTTCCAATGTTGGGTGACGTGAAGCCTGATTCTCTGCTATGACATGCAGACTAATTCTCTGCTGACATGAAGCCAGATTCTCTGTTACGGGACCTCTCTCCTCTGCCTGGGTGCTGGGCCTAAATATCTGACAATGGACTGTTGCATTGGTGGCTGACATAAAGCCTGATTCTCTGCTATGATATGAAGACTGATTCTCTGCTGACATGAAGCCAGATTGTCTGTTACGGGACCTCTCTCCTCTGCCTGGGTGCTGGGCCTAAATATATGCCAATGGACTGTTGCACTGGTGGCTGACGTGAAGCCTGATTCTCTGCTATGACATGCAGACTAATTCTCTGCTGACATGAAGACAGATTCTCTGTTACGGGACCTCTCTCCTCTGCCTAGGTGCTGGGCCTAAATATCTGACAATGGATTGTTGCAGTGGTGGCTGACGTGAAGCCTGATTCTCTGCTAGGACATGCAGACTGATTTTTTGCCGACATGAAGCCAGATTGTCTGTTACGGGACCTCTCTCCTCTGCCTGGGTGCTGGGCCTAAATTTATGAAAATGGACTGTTGCAGTGGTGGGTGACGTGAAGACTGATTCTCTGCTATGATATGAAGACTGATTCTCTGCTGACATGAAGCCAGATTGTCTGTTACGGGACCTCTCTCCCCTGCCTGGGTGCTGGGCCTAAATTTATGAAAAAGGACTGTTACAGTGGTGGGTGACGTGAAGCCTGATTCTCTGCTATGACATGAAGACTGATTCTCTGCTGACATGAAGCCAGATTGTCTGTTACGGGACCTCTCTCCTCTGCCTGGGTGCTGGGCCTAAATTTATGAAAATGGACTGTTGCAGTGGTGGCTGACGTGAAGCCTGATTCTCTGCTATGACATGCAGACTGATTATCTGCTGACATAAAGACAGATTCTCTGTTACTGGACCTCTCTCCTCTGCCTGGGTGCTGGGCCTAAATATATGCCAATGGACTGTTGCACTGGTGGCTGACGTGAAGCCTGATTGTCTGTTACGGGACCTCTCTCCTCTGCCTGGGTGCTGGGCCTAAATATCTGACAATGGACTGTTGCATTGGTGGCTGACGTGAAGCCTGATTCTCTGCTATGATATGAAGACTGATTCTCTGCTGACATGAAGCCAGATTGTCTGTTACGGGACCTCTCTCCTCTGCCTGGGTGCTTGGCCTAAATTTATGACAATGGACTGTTGCAGTGGTGGCTGACGTGAAGCCTGATTTTCTGCTATGACATGCAGACTGATTCTCTGCTGACATGAAGACAGATTCTCTGTTACGGGACCTCTCTCCTCTGCCTGGGTGCCGGGGCCTAAATATCTGAGAATGGACTGTTCCAGTGGTGGGTGACGTGAAGCCAGATTCTCTGCTATGGGACCTCTCTCCAATTGATTTTGGTTAATTTTTATTTATTTAATTTTAATTTTAATTCATTTCCCTATCCACATTTGTTTGCAGGGGATTTACCTACATGTTGCTGCCTTTTGCAGCCCTCTAGCCCTTTCCTGGGCTGTTTTACAGCCTTTTTAGTACCGAAAAGTTCGGGTCCCCATTGACTTCAATGGGGTTCGGGTTCGGGACGAATTTCGGATCGGGTTTGGATCCCGAACCCGAACATTTCCGGGAAGTTCGGCCGAACTTCTCGAACCCGAACATCCAGGTGTTCGCTCAACTCTAATCATGAGATTTATATGGTTTGTTCAGATTGCCACACTATTTATCTGATAATTTTAATGTAGCTCTTTCTTTACTTTGGGTTTCTTATTTTTTCTTTCTTTACCCCTATCATATGAATATACTTCCATTGTGATACCGTCCCCTGATGAGCTTGTGCCTGTTGGCATGGTGAAATGCGTTGGGAACAAGTGTTGTATACTATCGATGGTTTAATTTTGGTACATACTGTATATACACACTCTCTTTATTATTATTTTTTGGTCTTTCTTTAACCAAGGTTAGGCGTGAAGTACCTACAATTTTGACGTGACTACTGGACATGAACACTCTCTTTTATACTATGGTGTTGGGATTATTTTCTGTGTTAGGGACTCCGTAGGGTGACTGAGGAGGTTCCTGACACGGGATCGCCCCTATCGGGGCGGCCATTCCGTTTTTAGGTAGGGTCTAAATAGCAATAGGGAAAGGAGTAGGGACATATCTCTTTCATAATCAACCAATCAATTGATAGAAGGTATTTTAGTGAGTAATATTAAAAGTTATGTTTTAGTGGTGTTTTCTGTGATATATTCAAATAAACGGTATCAGCAGTATTCACTTCTATATTAAAATACATCACAACTTTCTTTCTACATTAGCTTAAGAGCAACAGATCAAATCTATAAAACATTTATCATCATTGCTATGTATCATATCACCAATCCACTCTTTACTATTCTGTATATCTTTCTATTTGTTTTCCCTTTAATGTGATTGCGGTTTTACTATTAGCTTCAGTATTTCAGGCGGCATCGGAGCTCCCACAGTATAAGGCCTTATTCACACATCAGTTACCTGATCAGCCATCTCCACCAGTCACTGTGAACCAAAACCAGGTGCGGGTCAAAAACACAGAAAAGGTGCAGATCTTTTCATGATACCTTATCTCTGTGAATCATCCTCCCCCGGCCTACAAAAGCCGACAGAAACAACCAACCAAACACTCGACACGGACACTCATACTTCGCTACTCTCTCTCTGTTGGATATTCTAGCATCAATTATAAAAGAAAACTGGGGAACTTTAAAGAACGACCCAATTTTGGGTCCGCCTTTATCCCAAAGCACCCTCTATTCTTTTTCAAAAGAGCACCCACTATAAAAGGACAAAATTATACACAGATGTCTGCAGAAAAAAGATCAACCAACCTCTGGGATGCAAAAAACAACCCAGAACTGATCCAAATATTAGGAAGAAAGAGAGAATAATTTTAAGGATAAAAGAAAAAGAATTAAAAATAAAGGGTGATATACA
Organism: Bufo gargarizans; assembly: GCF_014858855.1. Lineage (NCBI taxonomy): Eukaryota > Metazoa > Chordata > Amphibia > Anura > Bufonidae > Bufo > Bufo gargarizans. The sequence goes on from NC_058089.1 coordinate 34,384,833, forward strand.
GTAATGTGTGAAAGTGCAGGCGTAATTTATGTGCTGTAGTGTCCCTGAAAACAACAATGTGTGGGAAGGACCCTTAGGAAATTAAATATCAGAATTAATGAACATATCAGAAATATTATAAAGGGATTAGACACACACAGTATGTCTGTGCATTTGAAAAAATACCATTACAAAAACTCTGCGGGTTTCTTCTTCGTGGGAGTGGAGCTCGTACGTAACAAATGGGGAGAGAGGGACCCCGTGAAATACATCAATAAAAGGGAAGGTGAATGGATATACAATATGGGATCCCTTCAACTAGGAGGTCTTAACATAGAGTGGGACATCAAATCCGTGCACATTCAGTAAAAAAAGTGATCTTTTGTCCCTGACACTGCATAACACGTAGGGTAGTCCCATATGGTTTTATGTTTAGCATATCTGAACTACATAGTCACATCTGAGTACAGAGAGGGGGTAAAAAAATTACACCACCAACAATAAAACATTTGGCTCCGGTACCACACCTGGTTCTGGAGTCGTTAAAAATAAGGAGCAAAACACTATAGCAGTCTAGGGAAACAAACAAGAACTCACAATTTTGGGTGTCATAGAGGAAACAGGGATGTAGGATAATTAATAAACAAAATATTCAAATTATAGAGAAAAAAATCGAAACGTGCCCAGAGTCCATATAGGAAACCTGGTGCTAGAATATCCAATAGAGAGAGCATAGCGAAGTACGAGCGTCCGCAACATACTTGGGCCCAGTTCGCACATCGGTTCTTTGGTTGGTTGTTTCTGTCGGCTTTTGTAGGCTGGGGCCGGGAGAGGATGCTTCACAGAGATAAGGTATCATTAAAAGATTTGCACCTGTTCTGTGTTTTTGACCCGCACCTGGTTTTGGTTCACAGTGACTGGTGGAGATGGCTAATCAGGTAACTGATGTGTGAAGAAGGCCTTACTGTGGGAGCTCCGATGCCGCCGGAAACACTAAAGCTAATAACATAGGATGTACGAAACCTGTTGTAGTAAAACCGCGATCACATTGAGGGGAAGACAAATAGAAAGATATACAGGTCCTTCTAAAAAAATTAGCATATTGTGATAAAGTTCATTATTTTCTGTAAACTGATAAACATTAGACTTTCATATATTTTAGATTCATTACACACCAACTGAAGTAGTTCAAGCCTTTTATTGTTTTAATATTGATGATTTTGGCATACAGCTCATGAAAACCCAAATTTCCTATCTAAAAAAATTAGCATATCATGAAAAGGTTCTCTAAACGAGCTATTAACCTAATCATCTGACTCAACTAATTAACTCTAAACACCTGCAAAAGATTCCTGAGGCTTTTAAAAACTCCCAGCCTGGTTCATTACTCAAAACCGCAATCATGGGTAAAACTGCCGACCTGACTGCTGTCCAGAAGGCCATCATTGACCCCTCAAGCAAGAGGGTAAGACACAGAAAGAAATTTCTGAACGAATAGGCTGTTCCCAGAGTGCTGTATCGAGGCACCTCAGTGGGAAGTCTGTGGGAAGGAAAAAGTGTGGCAGAAAACGCTGCACAACGAGAAGAGGTGACCGGACCCTGAGGAAGATTGTGGAGAAGGACCGATTCCAGACCTTGGGGGACCTGCGGAAGCAGTGGACTGAGTCTGGAGTAGAAACATCCAGAGCCCCCGTGTACAGGCGTGTGCAGGAAATGGGCTACAGGTGCCGCATTCCCCAGGTCAAGCCACTTTTGAACCAGAAACAGCGGCAGAAGCGCCTGACCTGGGCTACAGAGAAGCAGCACTGGACTGTTGCATGTCATTCGGAAATCAAGGTGCCAGAATTTGGAGGAAGACTGGGGAGAGGGAAATGCCAAAATGCCTGAAGTCCAGTGTCAAGTACCCACAGTCAGTGATGATCTGGGGTGCCATGTCAGCTGCTGGTGTTGGTCCACTGTGTTTTATCAAGGGCAGGGTCAATGCAGCTAGCTATCAGGAGATTTTGGAGCACTTCATGCTTCCATCTGCTGAAAAGCTTTATGGAGATGAAGATGTCATTTTTCAGCACGACCTGGCACCTGCTCACAGTGCCAAAACCACTGGTAAATGGTTTACTGACCATGGTATTACTGTGCTCAATTGGCCTGCCAACTCTCCTGACCTGAACCCCATAGAGAATCTGTGGGATGTTGGGAAGAGAAAGTTGAGAGACCCAAGACCCAACACTCTGGATGAGCTTAAGGCCGCTATCGAAGCATCCTGGGCCTTAATAACACCTCAGCAGTGCCACAGGCTGATTGCCTCCATGCCACGCCGCATTGAAGCAGTCATTTCTGCAAAAGGATTCCCGACCAAATATTGAGTGCATAACTGAACATCATTATTTGAAGGTTTACTTTTTTGTATTAAAAACACTTTTCTTTTATTGGTCGGATGAAATATGCAAATTTTTTTAGATAGGAAATTTGGGTTTTCATGAGCTGTATGCCAAAATCATCAATATTAAAACAATAAAAGGCTTGAACTACTTCAGTTGTGTGTAATGAATCTAAAATATATAAAAGTCTAATTTTTATCAGTACATTACAGAAAATAATGAACTTTATCACAATATGCTAATTTTTTTAGAAGGACATGTACAGACTAGTAAAGAGTGGATGGGTGATATGATACATAGCAATGATGATAAATGTTTTATAGATTTTATCTGTCGCTTTTATGGTAATGTAGAAGGAAGTTGAGATGTATTTTTTCCCCTTTCCGACTGCCATACGGCTTTATACGTGCTAACTTCACATGCCCCGTGCAGTTAGCATGTGTATAAACGTTGGCAGCCTGAAAGAGAGGTAGCAATGCTTCACTGCTCTCTGCAGAGCTTCCCCGTGATGTACCAGGCTTCCTTCTTCTGCCCAGCGATAACCGAGCCTAGACCATCGGTTTCTAGGCAGAATAGTGTCTGTTGACCCCCACGATTGTCCAATCATGGTGGTCATATGCTTACATGATCCAGCGTTCCCCGTCCTTGCTTCAGCCTCCTCTTCCTTCTTCCTCCATCCTCCTCCTTCACTTCACAGCGCAATCCAGTGAAGGAGAGAGTGACAAAGACGCAGTGAAACACTTCTCTATATATCTATATACATAGTATATAGATACAGGGAGTGCAGAATTATTAGGCAAGTTGTATTTTTGAGGATTAATTTTATTATTGAACAACAACCATGTTCTCAATGAACCCAAAAAACTCATTAATATCAAAGCTGAATATTTTTGGAAGTAGTTTTTAGTTTGTTTTTAGTTTTAGCTATTTTAGGGGGATATCTGTGTGTGCAGGTGACTATTACTGTGCATAATTATTAGGCAACTTAACAAAAAACAAATATATACCCATTTCAATTATTTATTTTTACCAGTGAAACCAATATAACATCTCAACATTCACAAATGTACATTTCTGACATTCAAAAACAAAACAAAAACAAATCAGTGACCAATATAGCCACCTTTCTTTGCAAGGACACTCAAAAGCCTGCCATCCATGGATTCTGTCAGTGTTTCTATCTGTTCACCATCAACATTGCGTGCAGCAGCAACCACAGCCTCCCAGACACTGTTAAGAGAGGTGTACTGTTTTCCCTCCTTGTAAATCTCACATTTGATGATGGACCACAGGTTCTCAATGGGGTTCAGATCAGGTGAACAAGGAGGCCATGTCATTCGATTTTCTTCTTTTATACCCTTTCTTGCCAGCCACGCTGTGGAGTACTTGGACGCGTGTGATGGAGCATTGTCCTGCATGAAAATCATGTTTTTCTTGAAGGATGCAGACTTCTTCCTGTACCACTGCTTGAAGAAGGTGTCTTCCAGAAACTGGCAGTAGGACTGGGAGTTGAGCTTGACTCCATCCTCAACCCGAAAAGGCCCCACAAGCTCATCTTTGATGATACCAGCCCAAACCAGTACTCCACCTCCACCTTGCTGGAGTCTGAGTCGGACTGGAGCTCTCTGCCCTTTACCAATCCAGCCACGGGCCCATCCATCTGGCCCATCAAGACTTACTCTCATTTCATCAGTCCATAAAACCTTAGAAAAATCAGTCTTGAGATATTTCTTGGCCCAGTCTTGACGTTTCAGCTTGTGTGTCTTGTTCAGTGGTGGTCGTCTTTCAGCCTTTCTTACCTTGGCCATGTCTCTGAGTATTGCACACCTTGTGCTTTTGGGCACTCCAGTGATGTTGCAGCTCTGAAATATGGCCAAACTGGTGGCAAGTGGCATCTTGGCAGCTGCACGCTTGACCTTTCTCAGTTCATGGGCAGTTATTTTGCGCCTTGGTTTTTCCACACGCTTCTTGCGACTCTGTTGACTATTTTGAATGAAACGCTTGATTGTTCGATGATCACGCTTCAGAAGCTTTGCAATTTTAAGAGTGCTGCATCCCTCTGCAAGATATCTCACTATTTTTGACTTTTCTGAGCCTGTCAAGTCCTTCTTTTGACCCATTTTGCCAAAGGAAAGGAAGTTGCCTAATAATTATGCACACCTGATATAGGGTGTTGATGTCATTAGACCACACCCCTTCTCATTACAGAGATGCACATCACCTAATATGCTTAATTGGTAGTAGGCTTTCCAGCCTATACAGCTTGGAGTAAGACAACATGCATAAAGAGGATGATGTGGTCAAAATACTCATTTGCTTAATAATTCTGCACTCCCTGTATATATCATCTCTAGAGATGAACGAATCAAAGTTGACAAAGTGGAATTTTATCCGAATTTCAGTAAATATTCAATTTGTCCCAAATCCAAATTTCCTCACGCTTTGTGGTAACGAATAGCATTTTTTCCTAAAATGACTGCTGTACGTGTTAGGATATAGAGCAAGGAACTCTGGGAACGAGGGATCACCCATAATGCCATGCATACAGCCAATCAGCAGCCAGCCCTGTGATGCCACAGCCCTATAAATAGCCTCAGCCATCTTGGTTTCTGCCATTTTCCAGTGTACTTACTGCAGGGAGAGACGTCAGGAGGCGCTAGGGACAGTGCTAGGGAAGACATCATTGTGCTGAAAAAACGATTTTGAAGTTCATGGAAAGATTATTCCAGGTGTAGGGAAAGGATAGGGAGGAATCATTCCACAGTATTGAAGCAGAACAGGGTTCAGTAGGGGAGGTTACAGCCTGGGTAATAAGAACAATCCTATTACACCTTGCTGCACTGACTGCGGATCCAAATTGCCATTATACATCTCTGTGTAGCGGATTGCATTTGGCTACAATGGATGTTTCAACTGGACTGTTGATTGGATTTGCAATGTTATGTTTAATTCCCTATGGTTCATTACTTGCAAGACAAAAAGTAATCAGTAACCTGCTGAGCATTCGTCTGGTTGAAACATAATGGCTACAATGTATGTCTCAACTGGACTGTTTATTGAATTACTTCCCAGGCTGAGGGGAGGGGATGTGTGGGCTGTCACCAGTCTGTGGTTGAAGAATGGATCATTTTCGGTAGGTGTCTCCCTTGCATGGGAGAGTGGCATAAAAGAAGGGTATGTGGCATTAAACAGTGTCCTGATCCTGATATTGTGTGTCATCCAGCTATTGGGAAGAGTGATGGGATATTCGTGGATGGTTTTATTTACTACTGATGCTGTGGTTCCTGTACTAATAACCTGATCCTGAAGTAACCCTTGAAATACCGGCAGAGAAGGCCTATGTCGCACTATCGCTCCGCTACACTCTGTAATTCCAGCAAACCGCTCTTGTTATTGGGGTGCAAGTGCTGTGTGATACAGCCATTAACAGGGTTTATTACAAGGAAATATTTCTACGTCTTATTTGCCCTTCTGCGGTGCAGTTATATGTTCTAAAGCATTTTTTGGCTTCTATTACTGGGAAAAAAGGAGCTTATTAGCTGTTGTGTGGTGAAGTGAGAAAATTACAGCCTTTTTTGGCATGTATTATTTGCCGTTCAGCAGTGTAGTTATATGTTATAAAGATCTTTTTGGCATGTATTAGTAGGAAAAAAAGGGCCATTGTATGATGAAGTGAGAAATTTACAGACTTTTTGAGGGTGTTTTAATTTCCTTTTTATTTATTTATTTGATCTAACAGTATGTCAGACAGAGAAGTGCCAGGCCCTGCACAGGGGAGTGGCAGAGGCCTAAATGTTTCTGGCGCAGGCACAGGTCGCAGCAGAGTAAGGGGGCGTGGCAGCAGGAGTTGCAGCGAGAGGCCTGAGCTCCCGTTTTCATCTAGCGGTCGTGTCTTGACCAGCAACCCAGTGATTCTTGAATAGTTGACTCGGTCATCCACTTCTTCCCAAGTGACATCAGACACCCCCAGCCAAGATTCGGTGGGTTCATCAGACACAACCCTTAATTGGCATGGCCCGGGAGCAGGCCCTGTGCCCTCACCTGTCCTCAACCTCCCTCTGTCCTTTTCCCTCAGCCAGATAAGTATTGTATGCTGTGGCCTCAGCTCCATTATACAGAGAGGACAAGTTACTAGAGGAAAGTCAGCAGCTACTGGCAAGACAAAATGTGGAGGAGGCATCCGACGCTTCCTCCGGAAGGTGGGCAAGTAGAGATGAGGAGAGGGGCGTGGAAGCTGGTGTTGCGAGCGGTCAGACTTCTGACTCAGAGACCGCTGAAAAGGACATCAGTGACGTGCAAATAGTACACAATGATGATGATGTAGCTGATCGGACTTGGGAGCCGGGTGAATTAGGGGCTTCATCATGATGGGTGGCAGCTTGTCCGTGAGGCAGCGGCGGTGCCAGCAAGTCACTAGTGTGACCAGGAGTCAGCAGGGTGGCAGCAGTGGTAGGTCGGGAGGTCAGGGGACTGGATTTGTGGCTCCTAGACCTCGTGGCCACATGAGCCCTGTGGGGGCTGAACTGGAGAAGGAGGAGGACATTGGAGCACAAGCAATGTGTAGCGAAATGGGTAATTTTTATACATAGGTGACAAAAGAGGAGGAGCAGGAGCAGCCAGAGGAGCTATAGGGCGATGAGGAAGACGAGGAAGAGGACCCAGACACACTGTGGCAGTATGAAGTGGAGATGGACGCAGGGAGTCCCTCTGAGTCACTTGCACAAATGTCCCGATGCATGCTCACTTGCTTGCGTAGTGACAGCCGAATTGTCAGTATTCAGCAGAGGGATGACTTTTGGCTCTTCAACTAGTTGGGCCCTCCCTACCGGTACAAACTGGGGGGCTTTTTTTACATACGCTGAGAGGGAGGACAAACTGAACTACTATAGAGACATCCTATGTAGTTAGTTGGCTGCTGCCTATCTGCGCCATCGTCCATCCTCTCGCTGGTATGACCAGGGGGGCCCTCTGCACTCACGTTCCTCTGTCGTGGCTGCAGTGGCAGGGTGGTGGGGTAGGAGCAGTTCCAGCTCCATCAGCAGCAACTTGAGTCTAGAGTTGCTGATGAGCAGCTTTCTTCACCCGCCTACTGAAGAAACAACTCACCAGCAGCAGCTAGACCTGGAGCAGGACCTGAACCAGCAAGTGGTGGCATACTTGGACAGCACCCTGCCACCCCACATTGAAGATCCGCTGAACTACTGGGCAGCCAAACTGGATTTGTGGCCGCAACTGGCAGTGTTTGCCCTGGAAAAGCTGTACTGTCCGGCCAGTAGTGTGGCATCAGAGCGGGTGTTTAGTGCTGCGCGGGCCATAGTTACCCCAAGAAGACCCCGCAAAAGTTGTCTGGGAACTAATGGGTCCACTGTTACAAATGGGGTACACATTATTTATAAACCATTACTACACAAGCATTCCCCTTTTCCAGAGCCTGCAAGAAGCAAATACTGGAGCATGTGGCGATTCAGGAGAAATCTCTGAGGTTTTCCAAAATCCCTGCTGGTAAAAAAACTACAAAGGGGAGAATCCGATGAGGGGAGAATCCGATGAGGGGAGAATCCGATGCCCTTCGTAGTGACAACCTGCTGGCACCATGCTACAAGGACAGAAAAGATGTACTTATCCTAAGCACGATTCACACAGAGGCCACAGTGCCAGTAAAAGAAAGGGGGTCAACCACTGATAAAAAAAAAAAATAATTGTGTACTAGATTACAATAAGTACATGGGGGGGCACTGACCTGTCTGATCAGGTACTTAAACCATACGAGGTAATGAGCAAGTCCTATGTCTAGTATAGAAAGTTGTCCATCTATTTGCTACAGATGGCAATGTACAACTCCTATGTGCTGTACAAAAAGTCTGGGGGAACACAAACATTTCTTTGCTATCAATAAATAATTATTGATAAATTCATATACCCGTTAGAGGCCCCACCCTACCACTGGAAGCAGAAGAAATAAGGAGATTAGTTGAAAGGTACATTATTGCAGCTATACCCCCAACACTAAACCAAAGACATCCACAAAGGAGGTGCCGTGTCTGCAAAAAATGAGGCATCAGACGAGACACAAGACACTTTTGCCCTGACTGTTTTAAAGTGTATCATACACAGGCACGATTTAAAATTTTCTTGCTGAATAAAAATATGTATAATATTTTTGGTACACATAGGGCTGTAGTAGGATTTATTAATTTTTTGTAGTTTGAGCTAAATCAGCAGCATAGAGTTTTGTTACATCTTCCAACAAAAGGTGTAAAAAAAATGGAAAATGTTAATTTTACGATAAACCCCTTGTTGAATACGTTGCATTCTCTATTTTACTCAGTAGTGTCTTTTTAGGTGATTTTTAACATTTCTGCTGCATATGGCCATTGCAAAGACAGCATGCTGGTATCTAAGCTGAAAGGTATGCCTTTACTTCTGGGCACCATAAAATGCATTGGTGCTTTTTCTTGATAGCTTGCAGCATGTTTGCAGTAATTTGGGCTAAATTGGCAGCAAAGTTAAAAAATAGCTTTTTTTTATTTTTTATTCCATCTTCCAACAAAAAGTGGGGGGAAAAATGGAAAATAGTAATTTTACAATATATCCCTCATTGAATACTTTGGGATGTCTATTTTACTCAGAAGGAGTAAAGCAAGTTTAAACCACGACACTTAGGCCTCATGCACACGGCCGTTGTTTGGGTCCGCATCCGAGCCGCCGTTTTCAGACCCATTCACTTCAATAGGGCCGCAAAATATGCAGACAGCACTCTGTGTGCTGTCCGCATCTGTTGCTCCATTCCGTGGCCCCGCCCAAAAAGTATAGCATGTCTTATTCTTGTCCGATTTGCTGACAAGAATAGGTTTGTCTACAATGGGCCGCCCATTCCGTTCCACAAATTGCGTAAGGCACATGGGTGGCTTCTGTTTTTTGCCTTAAATGTAGTAGCAAATATTATTTATTCCATCCAAAATTATTTTAACAAGGAGCCATTGGCCAACGTTTCAGTCTATCCTAGACCTTGTTCACGGCCATAGATGTGGCTGCCCGGAGTTTCTGTTCGAGGATGGCACCACCTACGATGACCAGGAGTGCCGACCAATTAGCCTTTACTGTATTTTACTCAGTAGTGTCCTTTTTAGGTGATTTTTAATGTTTTGGCTGCATAGGACCACTGCAAAGATAACATGCTGCTATCTAATGGCCTATAGAAAAAATGTCACAAGGGAGCATTCACACGACCGTGTTGGTTTTGCGGTCCACAAATCACGGACCCGTGTGTTCCGTATGCTTTCAGTTATCTTTCCGTTCCATAAGTCCGTATAATATGGACGTGGTGCTTCCGTGTGTCATCCGTTTTTTAATGGTCCGCAAAAAAAACTGAAGGGTTTAAATGTCCAACCCCTTTCAAACTCACATAACAAGGTCACATGATTGCTCAGGCGCCATTTTCTACTGCTTTTAGAGCGTGGTGTGCTTTGTTAGAATCCTCAGTTTGGCTTGCATAGGTTTCTGGCAATTTTTGTTGATTCAGCATGCCCAAAACACGTGCGGATACAGTTCTCCTGTACTGGCTTCTCTCTTGGCGATATGGACAGCAGTCACCAATGTTGGACGAGTAACTGGGTAGGAAGCACCTTTGGGTTCACCCCATTGTCTCACAACGGTGCAGGAAGGGCCACTTTCATACTTTGTACGCCGACTTGAGGCAACACCCAGAGAAATTTCATCTATTTTGCCGGATGTCTGTGTCCACCTTTGACCATCTGCTGGAGTCTCTTCATCCTGGTCTCATCTTCCAGAACACTAATATGAGGCATATCACCTGAAGAAAGGCTAATAGTCACCTTGAGTTAAATACCAATATTCTAAAGTATGTACACTTTTATTTTTTTCCACCTCCTCATATATGTATGAGTTAATTGAAACCTTTTTTTTTACCAGATTCCTGGCAACAGGAAACTCTTTTGCCTCACTGCACTTTGAGTTCTTGCTGGAGATTTCTACCATTTCTACGATCGTTCCACACACTTGTAAAGTTATCTGGGAGCGACTTCGAGAGATGGTGATGCCAGAGCCCAGAGTGCAAGATTGGCTACGTATTGCTCAGGGATTTGAACAATGTGCCCAGTTTCCAAACTGTATTGAGGCGCTGGATGGAAAGCACATACGTGTGAAGAAGCCGTCTCACTCAGGGTCCCGATTCTTCAATTATAAGCAATATTTTTCTATGGTCCTGTTGGCCCTGGTTGACAGTGACTACAAGTTTATAATTGTCGACATCGGGGCCTATGGGAGCACTTCTGATGCACGAATATTTTGTGCTTCCAGAATGGGTGAACGGCTTCAGTCCAACCAACTCAACCTGCCACAGCCAAGAAGACTGCCTGGATCAGCTGGACGTCCGGCCCCTTTTGTCATTGTGGCTGACAAAGGTTTTGCACTGACACCACATGTGATGCGGCCCTTCCCAAGACGTAATTTAGATGAAAGGAGGTCTGTCTTCAACCACAGGCTGACTCGTGCACGTCGTTATGTTGAGTGTGCTTTTGGACTACTTTCCAATAAGTGGAGGGTCTTTATGTCAGCTATAAAAATGGATCCTGAGAATGCTACCCTGGTGATTCAAGCGTGTGTTCTTCTTCACAATTTCATCAGGATGTACGGTGCTTCCTTCGATGCAGACCTGGACCAATACATGACCTCTTCATCATTTGGCCTGGACCAGACGCTGCATGGAAGACCAGGATCATCAGGCCTGCATATTCGTGATTTATATGCTGACTATTTTATCAGCCCAGAGGGCGCATTGTCATGGCAGTTAGAAGCAATTCATGGCAGGCACAAAATAAATATTGACTCAGAACAATGTTGATCAGTCAGTTTAGTTTAGTTTAGTTCATTTCCAAGTTGTTATTGTTAGAGTAGAGACTCGCAAGAAAATGAGGACCCTTGATGCGGTCTGGGGTATCTTTCAATACCAAATTTAAATGTAATTCTCTACTGAATTTTTTTTTTCTAATCTAAATTTTAAAAACTATTTTGTCTACATATTAAAAACAAAAATTTGATTTTGTCATTAGATACCCTCTAATACCTCATTACTATCAACTATTGCCATGAAATGATTCTAATAAAAATCAGTACTTAATATCATCATGATATGGTCCCTGTATGTGATAGGTATTGGTGTCACTATTTGGCTACATCCCTATCATACACTGGGACCATATCTGGGTACTATGTCACCTATGAGGTTGATGTAATGGGAAGCTAAAATATACCATTTGGATGTATAGAGATAGATTTCTCTATATACATTCTGCAGGACCTGCGGTGACATCACCGTGCTTACCACACGGTATGGGGTATCGCACTCTTTCACACAGCGGATTACTCGCATGGCATTCACTTGTGCGAAAGAGCCTTAATAAACTCACTTTAATTGCATTTGACCCACTAACACGTGTTGAGACATAACAGACTAATTATTTACAATTGGTCACTAGGACCAGTGGTTGTCTCTAGGTTGACACCTGTTATTTGAAGTATCTAAAAATTTACATTTATTGTTTATCATTAAAATTACTAACTAGAACTAACGTAATTAAAACTATCAGCCGTGTCTGCACTACCGCTAGTGATAGTCTGAGTATAGCTGCGAGGCTACTGGAGGACAAAACTTCACTTTAAGCTGCCTGGCTCGCTCCTCTATCTCCACACAGAATCTACCGTGCTCTGTTTAGTGCACACTGTTTGTGTCACAGTACACTATCCACGGATAGCGAATGCCTACCTAGCGCTCACTCTTTGCTCATTAGTATGTCAGAACTATTGCTTTGCAGGACACTAGCTGGCTAAAATGTAACATATATCACTCTCTGCCCCCCAACATGTTTCGCCAAACACTTGGCGTCTTCAGTGGTTTGGGCAGTTCCTCAGGAAGCGATCACACGCGAAACGCGCGTCGAGGAGCGCCACCACCCAGCTGTCATCCCCTGCTTCTTCGGTATGTTGCCATTTATGCCACTTGCACCTCATGGCTAGTATATTTGTTTGATTTCTGCTATGACTGTTATGCTTTGGCTATCTCCCGGCACATTAACCTTGGCACTTGCACTTTAATATCAAGTGACTTTCTGCACCCGTTTCGGGACTCACTAATTATATCAGTTGAGGTCACTTGCTATACTGTTGCTCATTATTACTGCTTTGGGGTTATCAGCAGGGTGGTGAGCCACTGTGGTTAGTCCCTGCTTGTTCACATATATGTATTGTAAAGTATTGTTCATTTTAAAAGGATATTAATAACCTTGATATTTTATTATTCATACTTGGTGTGTTATGCACTCCTTTCGTGTTGCAATGATTTTCATATATAAAACAAAAATAGAATTTTACAAGTCAAAAAATTCCCTAGTAAATTGGCCTGCAGGCCATGTGGAGGTGGCCAGTCCCTCTTCATGTTCACGTTGGTGTATCTGGCCAGTATAAGAGCTGCTGGCTGCTGGCCAATCATGGCTGTACAGTGGTGGGGATTGGGGAAGTAACAGGGCATCTGGACACAGATGGACGAGGCTCAGTGGTGCTTACTGGAAACCATGGTGTTCCAATTACTCTCCATTTGTATTGCTCTATTATATGTACCAATTCTGTGGGGTCTTGGGGCCATAAGAAGATATCAAGGATCGTGTTCATGGTAGACATGAACACGGGCTGACACACTTCTGGCACACGAGAGAGGAATGGAGCCAGAGATCAGAGCATTAATTCCTCAGGGCTCTCTGATTGATTTCTATTTAGATAGTCTAGTACTCGACTATCTATGACAGCACGATTATCTGTTTGTGCTTGCACAGGAGGATTCTCTGCTGGTGTTTCCTCTGGACCAGTTGATGTCTGAATTTGCTGTGACATCTCTGGTGGGTTTGTTGTGGCATCATCCGGTGATTTCGGAGTCTGTATTTGGGTCTGATCCGAATCTACCGACCCAGTTTGCTCCTCCAGATTATCAACAGTTCGGTAATAAAAAAAAAAAAATTACTGTTTTTGTCAAAATTTTCTATACACCTTTTTTTTTGTTTCACCACCAATTGGTTTTTGCAGGGTCTCTGCTGAAAGAGTAGAGTTTTTTTTTGCTACCTTTTATGGGGAGATATAATTTTTGGCACATTCATTATTAGACATCATTGGGCAAGGTCCAATATTTTTTTTTTTTTTCGTTTGGCTCCTTTTTTTTATATATTAATGTTTTAACACAAGGGGTAAGGTGATGTGATATTTTTTTAGATCAGGTTTTCATGGACGTGGCAATACCTAATAAGTCTACTTATATTACCACTATCTATATATATACAGTCAGGTCCATAAATATTGGGACATCGACACAATTCTAACATTTTTGGCTCTATACACCACCACAATGGATTTGAAATAAAAAAAACAAGATGTGCTTTAACTGCAGACTGTCAACTTTAATTTGAGGGTATTTACATCCAAATCAGGTGAACGGTGTAGGAATTACAACAGTTTGCATATGTGCCTCCCACTTGTTAAGGGATCAAACGTAATGGGACAATTGTCTTCTCAGCTGTTCCATGGCCAGGTGCGTGTTATTCCCTAATTATCCCAATTACAATGAGCAGATAAAAAAATCCAGAGTTCATTTCAAGTCTGCTATTTGCATTTGGAATCTGTTGCTGTCAACGCTCAAGATAAGATCCAAAGAGCTGTCACTATCAGTGAAGCCATCATTAGGCTGAAAAAACACAACAAACCCATCAGAGAGATAGCAAAAACATTAGGCGTGGCCAAAACAACTGTTTGGAACATTCTTAAAAAGAAGGAGCGCAACGGTGAGCTCAGCAACACCAAAAGACCCGGAAGACCACAGAAAACAACTGTGGTGGATGACCAAAGAATTCTTTCCCTTGTGAAGATACACCCTTCACAACAGTTGGCCAGATCAAGAACACTCTCCAGGAAGTAGGTGTATGTGTGTCAAAGTCAACAATCAAGAGAAGACTTCACCAGAGTGAATACAGAGGGGTCACCACAAGATGTAAACCATTGGTGAGCCTCAAAAACAGGAAGGCCAGATTAAAGTTTACCAAACAACATCTAAAAAAGCCTTCACAGTTCTGGAACAAGATCCTATGGACAGATGAGACCAAGATTAACTAGTACCAGAGTGATAGGAAGAGAAGAGTATGGACAAGGAAAGGAACTGCTCATGATCCTAAGCATAACACCTCATCAGTGAGGCATGGAGGTGGTAGTGTCATGGTGTGGGCATGTATGGCTGCCAGTGGAACTGGTATTTGACTGCTGACAAAAGCAGCAGGATGAATTCTGAAGGGTTTCGGGCAATATTATCTGCTCATATTCAGCCAAATGCTTTAGAACTCATTGGACGGTGCTTCACAGTGCAGATGGACAATGACCCAAAGCATACTGCAAAAGCAACCAAAGAGTTTTTTTAAGGGAAAGAAGTGGAATGTTATGCAATGGCCAAGTCAATCACCTGACCTGAATCCGATTGAGCATGCATTTCACTTGCTGAAGACAAAACTGAAGGGAAAATGCCCCAAGAACAAGCAGGAACTGAAGACAGTTGCAGTAGAGGCCTGGCAGAGCATCACCAGGGATGAAACCTAGCGTCTGGTGATGTCTATGCGTTCCAGACTTCAGACTGTAATTGACTGCAAAGGATTTGCAACCAAATATTAAAAAGTGAAAGTTTGATTTATGATTATTATTCTGTCCCATTACTTTTGGTTCCTTAACAAGTGGGAGGCACATATGCAAACTGTTGTAATTCCTACACCATTCATCTGATTTGGATGTACAGTTGCAAGAAAAAGTATGTGAACCCTTTGGAATGATATGGATTTCTGCACAAATTGGTCATAAAATGTGATCTGATCTTCATCTAAGTCACAACAATAGACAATCACAGTCTGCTTAAACTAATAACACACAAAGAATTAAATATTACCATGTTTTTATTGAACACACCATGTAAACATTCACAATGCAGGTGGAAAAAGTATGTGAACCCCTAGACTAATGACATCTCCAAGAGCTAATTGGAGTCCAATCAATGAGATGAGATTGGAGGTGTTGGTTACAGCTGCCCTGCCCTATAAAAAACACACCAGTTCTGGGTTTGCTTTTCTCAAGAAGCATTGCCTGATGTGAATGATTCCTCGCACAAAAGAGCTCTCAGAAGACCTACGATTAAGAATTGTTGACTTGCATAAAGCTGGAAAGGGTTATAAAAGTATCTCCAAAAGCCTTGCTGTTCATCAGTCTACGGTAAGACAAATTTTCTATAAATGGAGAACGTTCAGGACTGCTGCTACTCTCCCTAGGAGTGGCCGTCCTGTAAAGATGACTGCAAGAGCACAGTAGTGAGCCAAGTAAGGGGACTGGTGGGTAGAGATACCCTTCAGATCTCGCCTATTTGGAATATACCCTTTTGAGCGCCAATAGTGGTTGATTGTTACTGGTTGGTATTTGGGCTTTGTGTTGGTGTGAGGAGCAAGTTTTTTGGATGTAGGGGTGTGTATATATGTCTCGAGCTGTGAGATAAAAGCACATATATGTTTACGCATATATAAACGCGTATAAAAACCTGCAAAAAAGGTCAAAAGATTGTATCTATATAAAAAGTCAAAAACATTTTTACACAGGTAGGATTACTGCAAACTGTCTCAGGTGCCTAAGAGACTGTGTTCTGCAGCATCGTGCGCTGTATGGTATGGTACAGTAAGTAAATCAATGGGTTAAAAATCTGTGTCCAAGTATACCATTATACATATATTTAAAATAACATATATATAATAAACAATATCTTTAAAAAAAAAAAAAAAAAAATTTCTAAAAAATATTTTTTTTTAAATGTAGGAACGTGGGTTCAGTTACTCACTTCACGAGGGGGGCGGTTTACCAGGATAAGCATAAAACACCTGTAAACCAAGTACCCCCCCAGCCTGGATCGCTTCTAGAGTATTAACGGATGAAGGCAGCAAATCACACGGGTGCTTCTCTTCAAAGGTCTTTATTTGCATATGTAAGTAAATCCGGCTCAACGCGTTTCGGGACAGGCACGTCCCTTCATCAGGAGCAACGTTTCGGGACGTGCCTGTCCCGAAACGCGTTGAGCCGGATTTACTTACATATGCAAATAAAGACCTTTGAAGAGAAGCACCCGTGTGATTTGCTGCCTTCATCCGTTAATACTCTAGAAGCGATCCAGGCTGGGGGGGTACTTGGTTTACAGGTGTTTTATGCTTATCCTGGTAAACCGCCCCCCTCGTGAAGTGAGTAACTGAACCCACGTTACTACATTTTTAAAAAAAATATTTTTTTAGAAATTATTTTTATTTTTTTTATTTTTATTTTTTTTTTATTTTTTTTAAAGATATTGTTTATTATATATATATGTTATTTTAAATATATGTATAATGGTATACTTGGACACAGATTTTTAACCCATTGATTTACTTACTGTACCATACCATACAGCGCACGATGCTGCAGAACACAGTCTCTTAGGCACCTGAGACAGTTTGCAGTAATCCTACCTGTGTAAAAATGTTTTTGACTTTTTATATAGATACAATCTTTTGACCTTTTTTGCAGGTTTTTATACGCGTTTATATATGCGTAAACATATATGTGCTTTTATCTCACAGCTCGAGACATATATACACACCCCTACATCCAAAAAACTTGCTCCTCACACCAACACAAAGCCCAAATACCAACCAGTAACAATCAACCACTATTGGCGCTCAAAAGGGTATATTCCAAATAGGCGAGATCTGAAGGGTATCTCTACCCACCAGTCCCCTTACTTGGCTCACTACTGTATTCTCTACAGGCAGACATCTTGTCGACCTGACTATACCCGGAGCAGCCTTTAGTTTTCAACACCCAACCTTCTCTCCATTTCCACTCCTATAAACCCGAGGCGCCTCAAGTCTTTCAGATCTAGTGGAACCCCTTTCCAACAGATCAGTCTGACCCTCACACTTTCTTTCTCTCTCTCTTATGCAAGAGCACAGTGCAGACTGCTAGAGTGTCAGCTAAAGACTTACAAAAGTCTCTGGCATATGCTAACATCCCTGTTAGTGAATCTACGATACGTAAAACACTAAACAAGAATGGATTTCATGGGAGGATACCACAGAGGAAGCCACTGCTGTCCCAAAAAATATTGCTGCAAGTTTACAGTTTGCACAAGAGCACCTGGATGTTCCATAACAGTACTGGCAAAATATTCTGTGGACAGATGAAACCAGAGTTGAGTTGTTTGGAAGAAACACACAACACTATGTGTGGAGAAAAAGAGGCACAGCACACAACATCAAAACCTCATCCCAACTGTGAAGTATGGTGGTCGGGGCATCATGGTTTGGGGCTGCTTTGCTGCGTCAGGGCTTCGACGGATTGTTATCATTGAAGGAAAAATTAATTCCCAAGTTTATCAAGAAATTTTGCAGGAGAACTTAAGGCCATCTGTCCACCAACTGAAGCTCAACAGAAGATGGGTGTTGTAACAGGACAAAGACCCAAAGCATAGAAGCAAATCAACAACAGAATGGCTTAAACAGAACAAAATACGCCTTCTGGAGTGGCCCAGTCAGAGTCCTGACCTCAACCTGACTGAGATGCTGTGGCATGACCTCAAGAAAGTGATTCACACAAGACATCCCAAGAATATTGCTGAACTGAATCAGTTCTGTAAAGAGGAATGGTCAAGAATTACTCCTGTCCGTTGTGCATGTCTGATCTGCAACTACAGGAAACGTTTGGTTGAAGTTATTGCTGCCAAAGGAGGTTCAACCAGTTATTAAAGCCAAGGGTTCACATACTTTTTCCACCTGGACTGTGAATGTTTACATGGTGTGTTGATAAAACATGGTAACATTAAATTCTTTGTGTGTTATTAGTTTAAGCAGACTGTGATTGTCTATTGTTGTGACTTAGATGAAGATCAGATCACATTTTATGAACAATTTGTGCAGAAATCCATATCATTCCAAAGGGTTCACATACTTTTTCTTGCAACTGTAAATACCCTCAAATTAAAGCTGACAGTCTGCAGGTAAAGCACATATTGTTTGTTTTATTTCAAATCCATTGTGGTGGTGTTTAGAGCCAAAAATGTTAGAATTGTGTCGATGTCCCAATATTTATGGACCTGACTGTATATACAGACGTGGACAAAATTGTTGGTACCCTTTGGTCAATGAAAGAAAAAGTCACAATGGTCACAGAAATAACTTTAATCTGACAAAAGTAATAATAAATTAAAATTCTATAAATGTTAACCAATGAAAGTCAGACATTGTTTTTCAACCATGCTTCAACAGAATTATGTAAAAAAATAAACTCATGAAACAGGCATGGACAAAAATGATGGTACCCCTAACTTAATATTTTGTTGCGCAACCTTTTGAGGCAATCACTGCAATCAAACGCTTCCTGTAACTGTCAATGAGACATCTGCACCTCTCAGCAGGTATTTTGGCCCACTCCTCATGAGCAAACTGCTCCAGTTGTGTCCGGTTTGAAGGGTGCCTTTTCCAGACTGCATGTTTCAGCTCCTTCCAAAGATGCTCAATAGGATTGAGGTCAGGGCTCATAGAAGGCCACTTTAGAATAGTCCAATTTTTTCCTCTTAGCCATTCTTGGGTGTTTTTAGCGGTGTGTTTTGGGTCATTGTCCTGTTGCAAGACCCATGACCTGCGACTGAGACCAAGCTTTCTGACACTGGCTAGTACATTTCTCTCTAGAATTCCTTGATAGTCTTGAGATTTCATTGTACCCTGCACAGATTCAAGACACCCTGTGCCAGACGCAGCAAAGCAGCCCCAGAACATAACAGAGCCTCCTCCATGTTTCACAGTAGGGACAGTGTTCTTTTCTTGATATGCTTCATTTTTTCGTCTGTGAACATACAGCTGATGTGCCTTGGCAAAAACTTCGATTTTTGTCTCATCTGTCCACAGGACATTCTCCCAGAAGCTTTGTGGCTTGTCAACATGTAGTTTGGCATATTCCAGTCTTGCTTTTTTATGATTCGTTTTCAACAATGGTGTCCTCCTTGGTCGTCTCCCATGTAGTCCACTTTGGCTCAAACAACGACGGATGGTGCGATCTGACACTGATGTTCCTTGAGCATGAAGTTCACCTTGAATCTCTTTAGAAGTCTTTCTAGGCTCTTTTGTTACCATTCGGATTATCCGTCTCTTAGATTTGTCATCAATTTTCCTCCTGCGGCCACGTCCAGGGAGGTTGGCTACAGTCCCATGGATCTTAAACTTATGAATAATATGTGCAACTGTACTCACAGGAACATCTAGTTGCTTGGAGATGGTCTTATAGCCTTTACCTTTAACATGCTTGTCTATAATTTTCTTTCTGATCTCTTGAGACAGCTCTTTCCTTTGCTTCCTCTGGTCCATGTCGAGTGTGGTACACACCATATCACCAAACAACACAGTGATTACCTGGAGCCATATATATAGGCCCAATGGCTGATTACAAGGTTGTAGACACCTGTGATGCTAATTAGTGGACACACCTTGAATTAACATGTCCCTTTGGTCACATTATGTTCTGTGTTTTCTAGGGGTACCATCATTTTTGTCCATGCCTGTTTCATGAGTTTATTTTTTTACATAATTCTGTTGAAGCATGGTTGAAAAACAATGTCTGACTTTCATTGGTTAACATTTATAGAATTTTAATTTATTATTACTTTTGTCAGATTAAAGTTATTTCTGTGACCATTGTGACTTTTTCTTTCATTGACCAAAGGGTACCAACAATTTTGTCCACGTCTGTATATATATATATATATATATATATATATATATATTTTTATTTTATTTTTTTGTTTTTTTTACAAATTTTAGTTTGTTTAATAAAAAAAAATGTATTGGCCTTTTTTTAAACATTTATTTCTGTCCCACAATTGGAACTTTTGAACTTCAACTTTTGGGGGTCTGAACCCCTTTTCAATGCATTACTAAACTTCTGTATTGTAATGCATTGCCTAATCCACTAACACAGGGATGGTCAATCTGCGGCTCTATATTAGTTGAAAAACTACAATTCCCTCCATGCCCTGCTGTAGGCTGTTAACTGTAGACAGCCTTTGCTTGCAGGGAGTAGTAATTTTGCTACAGCTGGCGAGCCGCATTTTGCCCATCCCTGCTAACAGGAAACCCAACAAGGACCTTGATGATGAATGAATGAAGTCATATTGGTACACCATAGACTTTTTCCAGTGTGCAGGTGCGCACAGAGAGGGCAACCGTGCCATAGGTTCGCCACCAGTGTAATAATAGTACGTCACTTGTCAGTAAAAATAAAAATATAATATATTTACTTATGGCCGCAACTCCATGAGAGTCCTTAAGAACCGCAGCTGCCTGGTGTAAATGTAGGGACGTTTCTTTGCATCCGCGTCACCGCTACGTGAAGTTTCCGACAACTCCCTTCTAAACTGATCACGGGTGCTGTTCCACCTTGTCTTTGCGATTTTTACTTTAAGATTCCATTTTTGCGGTGCATTAGGTGGTGTCACATTCTTTGGGGTGCACTTGATATCATATACTTTACGGTGCACTAGGGGGCCTCACATACCTTTGCGGTACATTGGGGGGAGTATCATACTGTGGGGGTGCACTTGGGGGCACATACTTTGGGGTGCATTTGGTGTTGTAACATACTTTGTGGTGCACTTAGTGTTGTCACATACTTTGGGGTGCACTTGATCTTGTCATATACTTTGCGGTACATTGGGGGGCGTATCATACTGTGGGGTGCACTTGGGGGGCATGTACTTTGGGGTGCACTTGGCGTTGTCACATACTTTTGGGTGCACTTGATGTTGTTATATACTTTGGGGTGCACTGGGGGGCGTCACATACTTTGCGGTACATTGGGGGGGCGCCACATACTTTGCGGTACATTAGGGGGTGTTTTATACTGTGGGGTGCACTTGGGGGGGACATACTTTGGGGTGCACTTGGGGGGCATGTACTTTGGGGTGCACTTAATGTTGTAACATACTTTGGGGTGCACTTGGTGTTGTCACATACTTTGGGGTGCACTTGGTGTTGTAACATACTTTGGGGTGCACTTAGTGTTGTAATATACTTTGGGGTGCACTTGATGTTGTCATATACTTTGCGGTGCACTGGGGGGCGTCACATACTTTGCGGTACATTGGGGCTCCACGTACATTGGGGGCGTATCATACTGTGGGGTGCACTTGGGGGGCACGTACTTTGGGGTGCACTTAATGTTGTAACATACTTTGGGGTCCACCTGGTGTTGTCACATACTTTGGGGTCCACTTTGTGTTGTCACATACTTTGGAGTGCACTTGGTGTTGTCACATACTTTGGGGTGCACTTGGTGTTGTAACATACTTTGGGGTGAACTTAGTGTTGTAACATACTGTGGGGTGCACTTGATGTTGTCATATACTTTGCGGTGCACTGGGGGGCATAACATACTTTGCGGTACATTGGGGGCTCCACATACTTTGCGGTACATTGGGGGGCGTATCATACTGTGGGGGTGCACTTGGGGGGGCACATACTTTGGAGTGCATTTGGTGTTGTAACATACTTCAGGGTGCACTTAGTGTTGTAACATACTTTGGGGTGCACTTGATGTTGTCATATACTTTGCGGTGCACTGGGGGGTGTCACATACTTTACGGTACATTGGGGGGTGTATTATACTGTGGGGTGCACTTGGGGGGCACGTACTTTGGGGTACACTTGGTGTTGTAACATACTTTGGGGTGCACTTGGTGTTGTCACATACTTTGGGGTGCACTTGGTGTTGTCACATTCTTTGGGGTGCACTTGGTGTTGTCACATACTTTAGGGTGCACTTGGTGTTGTCACATACTTTGAGGTGCACTTGGTGTTGTCACATTCTTTGGGGTGCACTTGGTGTTGTCACATACTTTAGGGTGCACTTGGTGTTGTCACATTCTTTGGGGTGCACTTGGTGTTGTCACATACTTTGAGGTGCACTTGGTGTTGTCACATTCTTTGGGGTGCACTTGGTGTTGTCACATACTTTAGGGTGCACTTGGTGTTGTCACATACTTTGGGGTGCACCTGGTGTTGTTTAATACTTTGCGGTGCACTGGGGGTCGTCACATACTTTGCAGTGCACTGGGGGTGTATTATACTGTGGGGTGCACTTGGGGGAGGACGTACTTTGGGGTGCACTTGGTGTTGTCACATACTTTGGGGTGCACTTGGTGTTGTCACATACTTTGCGGTGCACTGGGGGGCGTCACACTTTGCGGTGCACTGGGGGCATCACATACTTTGCAGTGCACATGGTAACATCACAGGTCTACACATACCCATGTTCTTTCGCTGGACCTTGCTTGCTTTCTCCCACTCTTCGGGATGCAGCTCCTTTGTTAGTTCCTCCCATGCCGCATCTTTTCGGACACGGTCATGGTATAGTTCGGACACGGTGTCCCATCAGGGGCGTAGCTATAGGGGGTGCAGAGGTAGCAGTCGCTACCGGGCCCAGGAGCCTGAGGGGGCCCAAAGACCCTTGTGCCACATAAGACACTGGCATTATAGAAAGTGCATACTGGTCAATTTACACCTTTGCCTGAAGGGAAGGGGTTAGGTTAAGAATTTGGCATGGGGGGTGACCTTTCAATGTTTTCCTCAGGCAGCAGGAAGGATATGTGCTCCCCTGCCCCTTGCCAACAAGCACTGAGGGACGGGGGCCCAAGCTGAACTCTTGCACCAGGGCCCATGAGCTCTTAGCTACACCCCTGTGTCCCATAATAGGGGCCGTTCTTGTACAAGAGTGATGAGTTTCTCAGCATTGATGAGGGCCATGATTCTCTTGCAGCCTCCTTTCTCTACTTCCTGGTCCTAGGTGCAGCCACATGTGACTGAAATGAGGTTTCCTAGAATGTTTTCAGTCCAGGGGTCCGCTTAAAACGGATGACATACAGATGCATTTCCGTGTGCTATCCGTTTTTTACGGACCCATTGACTTTCTATGGGGACACGGACCGCAATTTGCGGCCAAGTATAGGACATGTTCTAGAATAAAAGGAACGGACACACGGAACGGACAGCACACTGAAAGGCATTCCGCAATTTTTTGCGGACCTATAGAAAGGAATGGGTCCGTGCATTGTCCGCGAAAATTGCGGAACAACAGACGCGGAAGAAAAACACGGTTGTGTGAATGTTCCCTAAAGCTAAAAGGAAGGCCTTTACTTCTGGGCGCCATAAAGTGCCCTGGGAGTGGGTGACATACACAATTCAGATATTCTATACGTCCAGATCAGTAACGTAATATATTTTGGTATCAATACTTGCATTTGTACAATCAATCAAGGGAGTGCAGTGGCCAAATTAAGAAAAAAGTTAAAAAAAAATCTTTATTCGATATTTTTCTGCTAATAATAATAAATAAAAAAACACAGTAATTTATTAAATCAATTAAGAAAATAAATACCTTATGTATCCTGGAAAAAATAAAGTGAATACAGTTATGATATGCAAAGCACTTGTAAAGATATTAGTATTTTAATCCGTTCATACCAGAACTGTAAATTTTGACCTGGACACGAGGGTTAAAATAACCCTTGTTCATGAAAGGGTTAATATAGAAGTGAATACCGCTGATACTATTTATTTGAGAAATAATTACAGCTTTTTATGGATGATGAGTTTTGTTATGAAACCGATGTCAATGCTTTTATACTGCAGCCCATATGCAAATGTGCAAGGCGGGAGTGATGTATTGCAACATAAATACCGCCTATTTTAACAAAGGAAGTAGACGCCCCTGATGAAGCCGACGAAACCTAGGTTGGGCAGGAGTTTCTTTTACACGCGATACCGTGTGCATGTTTCTGTAAATAGAATAAAGTGTTTTATTCTAACTCTACTAGTAGGTCTGTGCTATGTCTGTGTTATCTTTAAAGGTCTGACAAAGAGGACTCTTGGGTTAAGAGATACGGAAACAATTCTGGCGTGGGAAGGAGATGTGAATAAGGCCTCATGGTGGTGGAGTTGGCATTCTCCTGTCACCACAATGCACTTTCCAGGTCACCCCCCCAGTTCCATCACTCTCATTCCCTTCTTTCGAGGTTAACACCCTCAGGCTCTTCTATCCCCTCCCCCTCAGAGTAGTGGTTGTATACCGTCCCCCTGGCTCACCCACCCAGTTCCTGGACCACTTTGCTCCCTGGCTGCCACACTTCCTGTCCTCTGAAATGCCAACCCTTATCTTGGAAGGCTTCAATATCCCCATAAACAGCCCCATCTCTCCATCTGCCTCCCAGCTTCTCTCTCTAACCCCCTCTCTTGCCTCTCCCAACTTTCTAACTCTTAGGCCTCATGCACACGACCGTGCCATCTTTTGCGCAAACCGCGGATCCGCTAAAAACGGAAGCCGCCCGTGTGCCTTCCGCAATTTGCAGAACGGAACGGGCGGCCCATTGTAGAAATGCCTATTCTTGTCTGCAAAACACCTCTTTTGCGGCCACATTGAAGTGAATGGGTCTGCACACGAGCCACAAAAACTGCGGCTCGGATGTGGACCCGAAAAACGGTTGTGTGCATGAGGCCTCAGACACATAAAGACGGTCACAGACCTGATTTGGTTTTCTTCTGACTTTGCTCAATCTCAAACTAATAATAACTCACCTCTCCCGCTCTCTGACCACAACATCCTCTCCTTCACTCATCCTAGCACACTCCTACTTTTTACACATACCGAAATCTAAAGGCCATTTACCCGCATACACTTACTGACACTCTACACTCATCGTTGTCCCCAATCTCTTCCCTCTTCTGGCCACATGTCGATCACAACGACTTATCTGCTGCTGATGTGGCTGAACCAGTAAGGATGCTGCTCTGGGTCCTTGTGACCACTATCAATACCTTTTTACCTGACTATCTAGGGCAGCAAATGTGCAGCATTTACATCACAAATTAGTGTGTGTACACCAAAGTATGGTCTGAAGCCAGCAGGAGACCAACAGAGTCTCAGACCATACCATTGTTGTGGATCACCCCCTAGATCAGAGCTAGACTTCACAAGCAAAAGTGATTATACTGTACACGTGCAATACCCCAGAACAGGGGCACTGCAAAGTGTTAATTTGGTACATTACTAAAAAATAATGTATGCCTTGTATTATTCTTTGTATTTATTCCAAAATCTATCTTTAGGTAACGGTGTTTAGTTAATTATGCCCCAAAGGAAACAAGCTTTCCCCTGTGACGGAGTAGCTGTGTAGATAATACTGCATCAGCCACTTCAGTTTAGCTCTGCCTGCAATTACGGGCAGATGCCAATTCAACTCCAGAAGAAATATAAATCCTATTGAGCAGTGGCATAACTAGAAATAACAAGTGAGAGTGAATCTGGACCACAGCAAAGTTTTTACCGGCCCCCCTCCTATAGCAACTTCTTTGCAACTCCCAACTCCTGAGCAAGCCCCCAATCCTGAGGCTTGTCAAGATCGCACTCTCAGACGAGGCCTGGCAGCAGCTCCATCTGTTTCCAACAGTGTCACTGTATATATTGTCATTGTACAACACTGTTGAGGGGGCCCTGACAAAAAAAACTTTTAGTCGTCTTCCTAGGTAGGCCACTACTGAGTTTGGGCCCCAAAGCAGCAAATTCCCCTGCTTCTGCTATAGCTATGCCCTTGCTGTTGAGAGAACAATCCCTGAAGAAAAGCTGGAGAAGACATCCCTAGACTGTCTAGGTACAGAAGTCTGTGCGTTGTAGTGAGTTACCGTATTTGATGTTTATGCTTAAGTTTTGAAGCTTTGCTAATTAACGTCATCTTTTCCCCATGTATCCATCAGCCTGGGAATTGCAGACTTTGAGAGACTTTTTGCATGTGGATGGTTTTCAGTCTCCGGCACTTACTACACTTTCCTGCTATGTGTGTGAATAGTTTGTAGTCTGTAATGCTTACCAAGTCTACTCTGGTATGCTTTAGGTAGCTTCTTTTGTCTCCTTCTCCAAACTCACTCAGCCTGGTCACTGCCAAGGGGGCTAAATCGAACAGCTATATGGTGGACCTCACTCTCCTATCTGTTCTACTTGGCACACTCTGAACTGAACTCACTTCCTTATCTGCTCTTGTAACTAGCCTGTCCATTTGTATAGGGAAAAAGCATCAGCACCATCTAGTGGTGACTATTGTGTCTACACTAGATAATTGTCTATAAAATGATGGTAGTCTCACATTTGAAGCTGTAGTGGATTGCGAGATATTGAGCCTGAAATTCAAAAGTTCAAAACATAGTTACCCTTTTGCTCGTCAGTAGATATGAAGTCTTTCTTTACTACATACTCCCGTTCCTCATAGTTATTTCCTCCTCTAAGTGAGGAGGTTGTGGCCTGAATGGCCTACTTGCTGTTTAAAGCATGAGTAAATATTGTGGGTAAAGATGAGCACATTTTTTAAAAATTCGATTCGGAAGGTTTGCCAAATTTTTGTTTCGATCCGAATTTATTTGCAGCAAATTACGTTACAAAACGGCTATTTCCTGGCTGCAGAGAGCCTTTATAGTGGTGTAGAACACTGTGCCTTGCAGTAACACGCATAGGGAGTCTGCTGTGGTAGTGAAATAATACTGTAAGTCTGTATGACATGCAGATGACAGGTGTCGCTATAAGAATCATTGTACACTTCACTTATTTGGGCAGTCACGGTGCCAAAACTGACCAAATAACTCAAGTATGAACTCAGCCTTACAGTTCGATGTTTGCGCCAAAAATAAGCGCACTCCTTTTACACCGTCGTCAGCTGATTCCACATAGATGTCAACAAAACCTGTTCTATTAAACACTTATACAAGTAGAGCCCCCTGACAGAGTGGAGAGGGTGTCAGCAGTAAGTTTGTGTTAAAGTTACAGATTATTTTGCCCTTTCTCTGATCCGTCAGAACAAAAAAACTGAGCATCCGCCTTTACTCGGTCAGCATTTGGTCAGTTATCCATCAGTATTGCTAATGCCAAAAAAAAACAGGAGGGGATCCAAAACAGAGATGACACTTGAATGGAATATTTGCATGTCTTCTGTGTTTTCTACCCACTCCTGCTTTTGGCTACCAAATCACAAGCCAATTCTGATGGGACCATACAGGCCTTACAGCTGATACACAGACAGGATCTGTTGTGCATCTCATTTTTTCCTTTCTTCTGACGGATCAGAAGAAGGGTCAAATAAATGATTATGTCAGCCAGGCAGAAAGGCAAAATAGTGGCCCAGTCATGAAGTGGGGAGAGTGGGGACAGCATGAGAAGTCCACAGAGTGGCCATATGACATAGTGATCACGGGGAGGCAGCATGAGGAGACCACAGAGTGGCTCAATGACAGTGTGGAGGTGGCAGAAGCAGCACCAGGAGGCCACAGAGTGGCAAAATGACAGTGTGGAGATGGCAGCAGCATGAGGAGACCACAGAGTGGGAAGGTGACATAGTGTGGAGTTGGCAGCAGCATGAGGAGACCACAGAGTGGCAAGGTGACATAGTGTGGAGGTGGCAGCAGCATCAAGAAGCTACAGAGTGGCAAGGTGACATAGTGTGGATGTGGGTGGCAAGACCAGTAGCAGCTGAAGATGGTGGGTTAAATAAGGAGCACTTGGCATCAGATGTGTGGTATCAGGCGACTGGCAGCATTAGAATAGTAGATGAGGCAGGAAGCCAGAAGAAACCAGTCTCTTTTGTCAAAGTGTTGGTTTGGCACCATGGATGATCTAGTCTGATGCATCAGGCATTGGAGGGTGGAAATCCTTGCTGATCCACTCCTGATTCATCTTGACAAAGGTCAGTCTCTCCACATTTTGGGTGGAAAGGCGAGTTCTTCTTGGGCAACTATGGCCCCCGCCGCACTAAACATCCGCTCTGATGTCACACTACTGGCCGGGCAGGACAGCTTTTACAGGGTAAACACTACCAGTTGCAGACACAAGTCTAGTTTGGCTGCCCAGTAGTCCAGCGGATCTTCAACTTGGGGTAGCAGGGTACTGTCCAAGTATGCCATCACCTCCTGGTTCAGGTTCTGGTCTATGTCTACCTGCTGCTGCTGGTGAGTAGTTTCTTCAGTAGGCGGGTGAAGAAAACTGCTCATCAGCGACTCTAGACTTAAGTTGCTGCTGATGGAGCTGGTACTGCTCCACCCCCCCACCCCCCTCCAGCAGCCATGGCAGTGGAACGTGAGAGCAAAAGGGCCACCCCAGTCAGACCTGTGTAAGGATGGGCAATGGCGCACATACGCAGCGGCCAACTGACTACATAGGATGTCTCTATAGTAGTTAAGTTTGTCCTCCCTCTCAGCGTCTGTAAAAAAGGCCCCCATTTTGGACTGGTAGTGAGGGTCCAACAAGGTGGAGAGCCAGAAGTCACCCCTCTGCCGAATGGTGACAATTCGGCTGTCACTACACAAGCAAGAGAGCATGCATTGGGCCATTTGCACAAGTGACTCAGAGGAACTCCCTGCCTCCATCTCCACTGCATACGGCCATGGTGTGTCTGGGTCCACTGCCTAGTCTTTCTTATCGCCCTGTAGCTCCTCTGCCTGCTCCTCCTCTCTTGTCACCTGTGTAGAAAAAACACCCATTTCGTTACACATTGCTTGTGCTCCAATGTCCTCCCTCCTCCTCCTCCAGTTCAGCCCCTACAGGGCTCATGTGACCATGACATCTAGGAACCACGACTCCAGTCCCCTGACCAGCCAGATTTGCCAGCATCTGTTCCAGGACATAAAGCAGTGGAATGACATCAGTCATCCTGTAGTCCTGGTGACTGATAAATAATGTGGCCTCTTCAAAGGGCCTGAGCAAGCGGCAGGTGTCACGCATGAGCTGCCACTGGCTGACATCAAAGTTACACAGGGCAGTACTCCTGTCCGCTTGGATCTTCAAGAAATCGTTTATGGCCTTTCTCTGTTCATATAGTTGGTCTAACATATGGAGAGTGGAATTGCAACGGGTGGAAACATCGCATATCAGCCTATATTGGGGGATTCCGTTCTGCTGCTGCAGCTCAAGGAGGCCGTGCTTTAGATGAATGAGTGGCAGTAAAGTTTTCTGGCCATTTTTAGCATGTCTTGCAGATGGGTGGAAGACTTCAGGAACCGCTTGACAATCAGATTGAACACGTGCGCCATGCAGGGCGCATGGCTCAGCCTTCCTCGACGCAGCACTGACACCATGTTCTTCCCATTATTGGTCACGATAGTTCCCATTTTGAGTTGTCGCGGAGAAAGCAAGGATTCGATTTCTTGATGAAGGACACGGAGCAGTTCCTCCCCTGTGTGACTCCGCTTACCCAGACAAATGAGGTGCAGAACAGCGTGACGCCGCCGTGCCCTGCACATGTGGTATTCTGGAGGGGCACTGTGAATTGTCCCTGCATTGGAGGCTCAGGACACGGTGGAGGATGAGGAGGCAAAGGCGGACATTGTCGCAGGACCAACGACGTAAGAACTAGGAGGCGGAAGTGGCATCACCTGGCCAAGTTGCTGGTGTGGCTGTGCAGGAACCACATTCACCCAGTGGGCCGTAAAGTATATGTATTGTCCCTAAACCTAGTGACAGCTCCACACGTCAGCGCTTCTGTGCACTTTAGCATACACCGACAGGCTCAAGGACTGGCTCACCTTCTGTTCTACATCTGTGTGCAGGGCTGATACTGCCTTTTTGGCAAAGAAATTACGGCTTGAGACTCTCCACCTCGGCTCGGCACAAGCCATCAGTTTTCTGAAAGGTGCAGAGTCCACCACTTGGAAAGGGAGGGACTGCAGCACCAGCTACTTGGACAGGAGCACGTTAAGCTTCTAAGGAAAAAGGGGGTCAGTCAGCACATCCCAAAGCGCAGGAGCACGTTGCTATGGCTGAGAACAAGACTGTTAAACTAGACATACAATGCAACAGCTCACTGCAAACCAAATAAAGTGCAAAATTGCGTCACAGTTGCAAATGCTATACTAATAAGTTAGAGATGCTTGGCAAATCATTTTGTACAAAATTATTTGAGCCCGTCTGCCGCACGTCAAGGCGATCTCTAGTTAGACGGGTTCCTAACACTCAATTCTATCTGTTATGTGCCATGACGGCTATCATATAATTCAGCAAGGGTAGGTTCCACATGTATGCTGGGCCCGCTTTAATTTCTGTCATTTTTTGGTGCCAAAATGGCCTCCATTATATCCAACATGCATGCCGGGCCCACTCCACACCACTCCCGGTGCCAAATGGCCACCAAGGACTGCAATGAGAGTCCACACACTATCTCTCTCCTGGTGCCAGATGGCTTCAGTGAGTGAGGGGGAGCAGGCCAAGCAATATACTCACACTAGTTAAAATCAGCCTATGGGGCAGACGAGCTAATCAGGAGTGCACGGCTGGGGAGGCAACCACACCTCCAGTACAAACTGCAAAAGAAAAAGGGGGTCAGTCAGCACATCCCAAAGCGCAGAGCACGTTGCTATGGCTGAGAACAAGACTGTTAAACTAGACATACAATGCAACAGCTCACTGCAAACCAAATAAAGTACAAAATTGCGTCACAGTTGCAAATGCTATACTAATAAGTTAGAGATGCTTGGCAAATCATTTTGTACAAAATTATTTGAGCCCGTCTGCCGCACGTCAAGGCGATCTCTAGTTAGACGGGTTCCTAACACTAAATTCTATCTGTTATGTGCCATGATGGCTATCATATAATTCAGCAAGTGCAGGTTCCACATGCATGCTGGGCCCGCTTTAATTTCTGTCATTTTTTGGTGCCGTTGGATGAGCTTCTGTGCCGTTGGATGAGTGCATGCATACTGTTGTCTCTTGGCAAATAGCTTCAGTAATCAATTGCTTACGGAATAACTACTGAGGAGTAGGAGGGTGAGTCTCAGAAGCATCAGGACCGGCAGATGATGGGAAGGACAGCCAGCTCCCTTCGGCTGAAGTGGTGGAGCCTTAACTGCCTGAAATCGGCTGCGTGCCAGTGGGTGATGCAGCGGTTGCTGCGGCAGGCTGGACCACCACATCGGAGCCACGGTTCTCCCAGGCAACTTTATGGTGATGCTGCATATGTTGACGCAGGGCCATGGTGCCAACATTAGCACCCTGGCCATGCTTCACCTTCTGTCCACAGATTCTAGATATGGACATGTTCACCTCCTCTGGTGGCTTAACAAGAAACTGCCACACTGCTAAGTAGCTGATTTGACCCCCAACACTCCACACTGACTGACTGCTACTACCACTGCCTCCGTGAACCTGTGCACCTCTACTTCCCAGACAGGTAGGCTGCAGCGACGTGGGTGGTCTACCCTGGGCACGTTTGGCTCCCGACCTCCCACTGCTGCCACCCTGCTGACTTCCCACCATTCTAGTGACTTGCTGGCTCCACCGCTTCCTCACGGCAAGTTGCCATCCTCTTATCCCGATGATGTTGAAGCCCCTTTGTCACCTGGCTCCCAAGTGCGATCAGCTACATCATCATCATTGAGTACTGTCTGCATATTACTGATATCCTCCTCAACTGTCTCTGGCTCAGGAACCTGACCGCTCGCAACACCAGCAGCATGCCACTCTCCTCATCACTACTTGCCCGCCTAGTGGAGTAAGCGGCGGATGTCTCCTCTACATTTTGGCTTGCCAGTAGCTGCTGACTGTCTTCTAGTAGCTTGACCTAACTGTATAGTGAAGCTAAGCCCACAGCATACTTCTCTGGCTGAGGGAACAGAAAAGGACAGTAGCAGGGTGAGAGCACAGGGCCTGCTCCGGGCCATGAAAACTAACGGTTGTGTCTGACGAACCCACTGACTCTTGTCTGAGGGCTACTGATCGAAGTCGAAGATCGAGTCAACCATTTAAGAACTGCTGGGTTGCTGGTCACAACACGATTGCTAGCTGACACTGGGAGCTCAGGCCTCTCGAAGTGACCCCTGCTGCCACAGCCTCTTACTCTGCTGTGACCTCTGCCTGCGCCAGAAACATTTAGGCTTCTGCCACTCCCTTGTAATAAATAAAAAGGAAATTAAAACACCCCAAAAAAGTCTGTAATTTTCTCACTTCACCACACAACTGCTAATATGCCCTTTTTATCACACTAATACACGCAAAAAAAGGTCTTTAGAACATATAACTGCACTGCTGAGCGGCAAATATATTTATCTTTTTCCACTTTTACAAACCACAAAAGGCTTTAGAAAATGGCAGAATCAAAGCTTGCTGAAGGTATTTATAGGGCTGTGACATCACAGGGCTGTCTGGCTGCTGATTGGCTGCATGCATGGCATTATGGGTGATCCTGCCTTCCCAGAGTTCCTTTATTCATGTCCTCACACGTGCAGCAGACATTTTAGGAAAAAAGTGATTTGTTACCACGAAGCGTGAGGACATTCGGTGCAAATCAAATTTTTCCTGAAATTCGGATTGAATTCCACTTAATCAGCTGCAATTCGCTTTTCTCTAATTGTGGGCTCCGTCCACTGATGGGTTCTGCAGACATAGGAGGTGAAGTCCGGGAGCTAGTAGGATCCGTAGTAGGAAACGTTATCTCTTCACTTGGCGGTGTATGGGTCATCTTGCCACTCTTGTGGAGAGAATGCAGACTTCTGCAGCAGTTTGCCTTCTCCAGCATCATGAGGTTCATTTTGGTGTTTCGCGACTGCAGCTGGATTGGTCCCCTGCTTTAGTTCGCATTCAGGGATGCCGGCTTGAGGATGAGCTGGTGGCTGCACAGCCTCAACAGTGGGTGCTGAAGCTGCTTCTGGGTTAGGCATAGCCCAGTCTGGAGCGCTGTCTAATGCGGCCATGTTGGAGGTCTGCCTCTGTGGAGTAGAGAGTGGTGACTCATGCCGACTCCTTCTTAAGTCCCAACCCCTTGCATTGGGGAGGCAGTTACAGGTTTTCCCGCCAGCCGTGGGGCAGTAAAATCATCGGGAGACATAATATAAAGTCTATGGTGGCGCACTAAACAATTATTTGCCCACTTTTAGAAAAGTGGTGGCAACTTGTTTTTTCTGCCACTAACGGGCAAGAAGGAGCCATGGTGATGGCACAGCAGAAATTCAGAATTAACCCTTTGCAGGCTGGTTAGCAGCTGTTTTGCAAAGATCAACACTCAATTCAGTGACAGCAAGCAGTGGTAATGACATGCAAACCTCACAATTTAAAATTTTTGACACTGCAAACTTGTAGTAGTTGTGATGGAACGCACCGGCCGCTGGGCTGTCTAAATGGCGCCGCCCACTCACACTCCGGCCAATAAATAGGAGTCAGGGGCTGTACAGGGTGTTCCACTAATGGAGTGCGCACCCTGTCAGCTCCATTTGCACAAGAGGACGGAATAGTTGATGCGGGTCTGGAACCCTGCAGCTCAGGGAGGACTCACCACCATCTGCTACGGACTTCCACACTGCTGCCTTCCTCCTGGAGGATTCACCACCATCTGCTACGGCTCCCCACTGCTGGTTCCCTCTCGGAGGACTCCTAAACCGCAAGTACATGCCTGCTAACAGGCTCCGCTGTTTATGTGGAAGTTAACCTGAAGAATTGCTGCCACACGGTGGTGAGAGTTGATATTGCAGTCACATACTATCCTTGAAGAGTTACTGCCACCCGGTGGTGAGAGTTGATATTGCAGTTACATACTAATCTGAGGAATTGCTGCCACACGGTGGGGAGAGTTGATATTGCAGTCACATACTAACCCTGAAGAGTTGCTGCCACCCGTTGGTGAGAGTTGATATTGCAGTTACATACTAACCTGTAGAATTGCTGCCACCCGGTGGTGAGAGTTGATATTGCAGTTATATATATTCCTGAGGAATTGCTATAAAAATACCTTCTGACCTTCGCAACTAAGAGGAGATCTTCCTCCCCATTAATTAATCTGTTTATGTGTATTGCGGTACATGATTTTGGTAACCCCAACCTCTCCGCCTAAGACTGAGAGAGCCGCCTGGGGTTCAAATTGAGCAGCCGCAAAACACACAGCCAGCACTTAGGCAGTGTGGTAAATAGTTGATGTCCATTGACTCTGCAGTTGAGATCCTAACTAATCAACTTGGTGCGTTACATATTAGTGGAACCCTAATGGATCCAGCACAGCTCGCTGGACACCTGGTCGCCCTCACAGAGAGGGCGGGGACCCTCAATGAGACCGTACAAACCCTCCAGTTGGAAAATCAGACCCTACGGGAACTCGTCACTCAGGGCACGGGTCACCCCCGAGATGGACCAGAACCCAAGGTCAGCCCACCTGAAATATTCTCGGGAGACCGGAAGCAGTTCCGTGATTTCCTAAATGCGTGCAAACTAATGTTTGAATTACGTCCCCGGACCTATCCAACAGACAGAACAAAAGTACTTACAATGATCTCGTACCTCAGGGGGGAGCCCAGAGCATGGGCCAATACATATTTAGAAAAAGAAGACCCAGTCCTGGATTCCTTTCCCCTGTTCCTTGAAACAATGGCCCTCCTCTACGAGGACCATAGCAAACAGCTGACCGCAGAGACCGCCATCCGCAGTCTAAAGCAAGGAAGACGACCCGTAGAAGACTTCATTGCGGAATACACTCGTTGGGCCCGAGAGACTGAATGGAATGATCTGACTCTTAGGAATCAGTTTCGTCTCGGTCTCTCTGAGGCCCTGAAGGACGAATTAGCCCGAGGAGAGTTACCACATACTCTTGACGCCTTGATGCGTAAGGCCACCACCATTGACAGACGTTTGAGGGAACGCAGGGCCGAGAGACTCTCAGGGTTCATACCCACCCCGAGACAGTCCAGTCCGGGTCCTGCAGCAGAGATGATGGAGATCGGGGCGATTCGGGGTCCTCTGACTGAGAGGGAGAAAGCCAGGAGACGTAACCTCAACCTCTGTTTATACTGTGCGTCTGCCGACCATACAGTTGATGGATGTCCCCTCATACGAAAGAAACACGAAGGTAAGAGGATGACGTCTTGTACCTTAGGCAATAGGAATAGTAGCACAGGTGGTTACATATACACGTCTCTCACCTTACAGTGGGACCAAAACCGAATTATCATTGAAGCCATGGTGGACACGGGAGCTTGTGGGAATTTTATCGATATGCATCTGATAGAGCGAAATAAAATTCCCCACACGAGAAAAAACGTTCCGATATCCGTGAGTTTCATTGACGGTACCACTTCTAGACCTGTCCACAGTCAGACTCAACCCCTCCTGGTGACATGCGAAAATAAGCACACAGAATTCTTATCCTTTGATATCATACACTCTCCTTTGTTCCCCGTGATTTTAGGGTTGCCATGGCTGCGGTTACATCAGCCGGCCATCCTGTGGGAACAGGGGAGAGTTGGGTTTACCTCACCCTATTGCGTGGAGACCTGCTTCCCTCTCAAGACCCTCATGCATGTGGGAGTGAATCAGGTCCCCACCCAATACGCAGAGTTCGCGGAGGTATTTTGTGCAAAGAAGGCGGAATCCCTTCCGCCCCATAGATCTTACGATTGCCCCATTGACTTGTTGCCGGGCAGTGAGATACCCACAGGAAGAATCTACCCCTTGGCACAACCAGAACTTGTTCACCTCAAACAGTACCTGGAAGAAAACTTACGGAAGGGTTTAATTCGGCCTTCAACCTCACCGGCAGCCGCAGGGATGTTCTTCGTAAGAAACTAAGATTCAAGCCTAAGGCCCATCATCGATTACAGAGCGTTGATGTCACGGACGGTGTACAGGAAACAAGACAAAGCAACATGCATATATGACTGAGTGGATCCAAAGCTAAGGAACCAAAAGGGAGACCCCTGCACAAGACCTGAGACTATCCCTGGCTGCTCAGCCTATGCAAAGATCCGAAAGGTGGAGGTTTGCATATCCACGTACCTCGACTATATACCCCTGAACACCCTACAATAGTGAGGGGACACGACCACCGGCTCCCTACTCCAGACACGGAGGGAGTCAGGGTCACCTGGAATCCAGCAAACAGAAAATAACAGATAAATGTTCAGCACTTAACTTTGTAGCAGACAGGAAAACAAGATCAGCATGCACACACACTCCAAGAGGAAGTATAAGCCGCCCAGCAATGCACCATGGGGAGGGATTTAAAGGGAAGCAATCAGTCTAACTCCATGACAGCTGAGAGAGGCTAACGAGATGAGGAACTGAACAGTACAACAAAGAGAACTCAAGGAGGAGGTTCTGAAAGGCCTCTGTCAGAGCTTCTCAGCTGTCTGGTTGTGACAGTACCCCTCCCTCTACGAGTGGACTCCGGACACTCAGAGCCCACCTTCTCAGGATGGGACCTATGGAAAGCCCTGATGAGACGAGAGGCCTTAATGTCCGTCACTGGGATCCACATCCTCTCCTCAGGACCATAACCCTCCCAATGAACAAGGTACTGAAGAGAACCGCGAACAAGACGAGAATCCACAATCCTAGAGACCTGAAATTCAAGATTCCCATCAACCATAATCGGAGGAGGAGGCAAAGGCGAGGGTACAATGGGCTGAACATAAGGTTTCAATAAGGACTTATGAAAAACATTATGGATCTTCCAAGTCTGAGGAAGATCAAGACGGTAGGCAACAGAATTGATGACAGACAGGATTTTGTAAGGCCCAATAAACCTAGGACCCAACTTCCAGGAGGGAACCTTCAATTTGATATTCTTGGTAGACAACCACACCAGATCACCAACATTCAGGTCCGGACCAAGCACACGTCTCTTATCTGCCACACACTTATATCTCTCACTCATGCTCTTTAGATTATCCTGAATCTTTTGCCAAATAGATGACAAAGACGAGGAGAATCTGTCCTCATCAGGTAAACCAGAAGACCCCTCTCCCGAGAAAGTCCCAAACTGCGGATGAAACCCATATGCACCAAAAAATGGTGACTTATCAGAGGACTCCTGACGACGGTTATTTAAAGCAAACTCAGCAAGGGACAAAAAAGAACACCAATCCTCTTGATTCTCCGCCACAAAACAGCGCAGATATGTCTCCAGATTCTGATTGACGCGCTCTGTCAGGCCATTCGACTGCGGGTGGAAAGCAGAAGAGAATGACAACCAAACCCCCAAGCGAGAACAGAAAGCCTTCCAGAATCTGGAAACAAACTGCGTGCCCCTATCAGAGACTATGTCTGAAGGAATACCGTGCAATTTGACAATGTGATCAATAAATGCCTGCGCCAGCGTCTTAGCATTGGGCAAACCAGGAAAAGGGATGAAATGCACCATTTTGCTAAAACGGTCCACCACCACCAGAATCACAGTCTTCCCTGAGGAACGAGGCAGGTCCGTGATAAAGTCCATGGACAGATGTGTCCAAGGACGGGAAGGAATGGGTAAGGGAAGGAGAGGACCTGATGGCCGTGAATGAGGGACTTTAGCACGAGCGCAAGTCTCGCAGGCTGCCACAAAACCCTCAACCGACTTACGAAGCGCAGGCCACCAGAATCTCTGAGCGATGAGATCCAGTGTGGCTCTTGCCCCCGGGTGCCCAGCAAGGACCGTATCGTGGTGTTCCTTAAAAATCTTGTGTCTTAAAGTGAGAGGCACAAACAACCTCCCAGGAGGACAAAGATCAGGAGCCTCTGACTGGTCTGCCTGCACCTCTGCCTCCAATTCAGAAAAAAGAGCAGAGACCACCACACCTTCAGCCAAAATGGGACCCGGGTCTTCAAAATTCCCGCCTCCCGGAAAACAACGTGACAGGGCATCTGCCTTCACATTCTTAACTCCAGGGCGGAACCTGACCACAAAATTAAACCTAGAAAAGAACAAAGACCATCTGGCCTGTCTCGGGTTCAGACGCTTGGCTGACTCCAAGTAGGCCAGATTTTTATGGTCAGTAAATACGGTAATAGGGTGTCTGGCTCCCTCTAGCCAATGGCGCCATTCCTCAAAAGCCAACTTGATGGCCAACAATTCCCTATCTCCCACATCGTAATTTCTCTCTGCGGAGGAGAGTTTTTTCGAGAAAAAGGCACACGGTCGCCATTTGGCAGGAGAGGAACCCTGAGACAAGACTGCCCCCACACCCACCTCAGAAGCATCAACCTCAACTATGAAGGGTAAAGAAATATCAGGTTGCACCAAGATGGGAGCGGAAGCAAAACTCTCCTTGATATTAGAAAAAGCCTTACGCGGTTCTACTGACCAAGAAGAAAATCTACCCCCTTTCTGGTCATATCAGTGAGTGGTTTAACAATAGAGGAATAATTCAAAATAAACTTCCTGTAATAATTGGAAAAGCCCAAAAAATGCATCAGCGCCTTCTGATTCTCAGGAAGCTCCCACTCAAGCACAGCGCGGACCTTCTCGGGGTCCATGCGAAAACCAGAAGCGGAGAGAAGAAACCCCAGAAATTGAATTTCTGGAACTGCAAACACACATTTTTCCAGTTTCGCATATAATTTATTCTCCCGCAGGATGAGCAAGACCTGACGTAAATGTTCCTTATGAGTTTTGAAATCAGGAGAAAAAATCAAAATGTCATCCAAATACACTAATACAAATTTTCCCATCAAATGATAAAAAATGCTGTTCACGAAATGCTGAAAAACGACTGGGGCATTCATCAAACCAAAAGGCATAACCAAATTCTCAAAATGGCCCTCAGGAGTATTGAAGGCCGTCTTCCATTCGTCTCCTTCTCTGACCCTGACCAGGTTGTATGCCCCTCTTAGATCTAATTTGGAAAAGACTTTAGCCCCAACAACCTGGTTAAACAGGTCCGGGATCAGAGGAACAGGATAAGGGTCACGAATAGTGATACTGTTCAGCTCCCTGAAATCCAGACAAGGTCTTAAAGAACCATCTTTTTTCTTAACAAAGAAAAAAACCAGCGGCAACAGGTGACTTTGAGGGTCGTATGTGTCCTTTTCTCAGACTCTCAGAGATATAAGCACGCATAGCGATCCTCTCAGGTTGGGAAAGATTGTATAAACGAGATTTAGGCAGTTTGGCGCCTGGGATGAGATTAATAGGGCAATCGTACTCCCTGTGCGGGGGCAAATCCTGAACTCCACTCTCAGAGAAGACATCCGAAAATTCAGAGAGAAAAGATGGTACAGTCTTAGTAGCAACCTCAGAAACAGATGTCGTGAGGCAATTCTCTCTGCAAAAGTCACTCCAACCATTTATTTGCCTCGCTTGCCAATCAGTATCAACTGCCCATCTCCGAAATTCTGAGCAGTATATTTCTGCGGATTGTTTACCCTGGCATAATAGACGTAGTCTAGACTCCGATCCGGATCATCATATATCTGACCTAGGGCTAAAAAGAATTCATCCACTGAACGGAGAGGCAGTGCCCCCTCCGGCAGCGAAAAGGCCCAGGACTGAGCGTTACCTCTGAGCAGCGATATAATGATTCCCACCCTCCGTTCCTCATCACCAGAGGAATGGGGAAGAAGGCGAAAATGGAG
Source organism: Bufo gargarizans (assembly GCF_014858855.1). Taxonomy (NCBI): domain Eukaryota; kingdom Metazoa; phylum Chordata; class Amphibia; order Anura; family Bufonidae; genus Bufo; species Bufo gargarizans. Next base: position 34,424,678 of record NC_058089.1, read on the forward strand.
TTTGCAAACCTCTCTAAAACGCACAAAATTCTCACTACCCCCGGAGAACGTATCCGGGAGTGAGATCTTAGGCTCAGAACGCAAGCTGAACCGGTCACTTGAAGCTGAGAAAAAGTCTTACGGAGATCAGCTACCTCCAATGAAAGACCCTGGAAGCGTTCAGCCAAAAGTGAAACCGGATCCATGCTTGAGACGGTTTTGGCGGCTTATAATGTCACGGACGGTGTACAGGAAACAAGACAAAGCAACATGCATATATGACTGAGTGGATCCAAAGCTAAGGAACCAAAAGGGAGACCCCTGCACAAGACCTGAGACTATCCCTGGCTGCTCAGCCTATGCAAAGATCCGAAAGGTGGAGGTTTGCATATCCACTTACCTCGACTATATACCCTTGAACACCCTACAATAGTGAGGGGACACGACCACCGGCTCCCTACTCCAGACACGGAGGGAGTCAGGGTCACCTGGGATCCAGCAAACAGAAAATAACATAAATGTTCAGCACTTAACTTTGTAGCAGACAGGAAAACAAGATCAGCATGCACACACACTCCAAGAGGAAGTATAAGCCGCCCAGCAATGCACCATGGGGAGGGATTTAAAGGGAAGCAATCAGTCTAACTCCATGACAGCTGAGAGAGGCTAACGAGATGAGGAACTGAACAGTACAACAAAGAGAACTCAAGGAGGAGGTTCTGAAAGGCCTCTGTCAGAGCTTCTCAGCTGTCTGGTTGTGACAGTTGAACAATGTAACAATCAAAAATCGGTACCCCCTGCCGCTAATATCCGAAGTCATAGAAAGACTTCAAACATCCACAATCTACACCAAGTTGGACCTAAGAGGTGCATACAACTTGATTAGGATCAGGAAGGGCGACGAATGGAAGACAGCTTTCCGCACCCGGTACGGACTCTTCGAGTATACTGTGATGCCCTTCGGATTGTGCAACGCTCCTGCCACATTCCAAAACTTTATAAATGACATCTTTAGGGACCTACTGGACGTATGCGTAATCATCTATCTAGATGATATACTAGTGTATTCCGACACCTTATACGACCACCGGAGACATGTCCGTTGGGTACTTGCACGATTAAGCGCTCATCGCTTATACGTCAAACCGGAAAAATGCATATTTGAGACTACTTCCCTTCCGTTCCTCGGATACATAATCTCTCCTCAGGGTATCCAGATGGATCACTCAAAGATCACTTGCATTCAAAATTGGCCGATCCCGACCTCCAGGAAAGCCCTTCAGCGATTCCTGGGGTTCTCAAACTTCTATAGGAAATTTATCAAGGATTTCTCCGCTACCACTAAACCGCTAACCCGGTTAACTAGTGTCAACACGAAATTTGTTTGGTCCATCGAGGCACAATCAGCGTTTGATTTACTAAAGAACAAATTTACTACGGCACCGATACTGACCCTTCCGAATCCGAACCATCATTACGTGCTGGAAGTAGACGCTTCCCAGGCAGCCATAGGAGCGGTCCTGTCCCAGCGAAGCTCCTTCTCATCCCCGTTACATCCTATCGGGTTCTACTCCCGGACGCTAAATAACGCCAAACTTAACTACCCCATAGGGGAAAAGGAACTCCTCGCCATAAAATGTTCTCTGGAAAACTGGAGGCATTTACTTGAAGGTTCAACACACCCCATCACAATATACACGGATCACCATAACTTACAGTATCTGAAAACCAGTAAAACACTATCAAGCCGTCAAGTACGGTGGAGTTTCTTTTTTGACAGATTCAATTTTCAAATTACATACCGACCAGGCTCAGAAAATGGGAAGGCCGACGCCCTATCACGCCTGGCTGAATTTTGCGCCGTGGACACGGCCCCCACATGGATCATACCACCAAAGAAACTCGTCCTCGCCACCGTCGGGTTGGAAACCCAGCTCAAGGATGCTTTGAATATGGACCATGCCAACACACCCCCAGGTCTTCTACAGAACCAACAAGGTTTCCTCTACAAGGATAACCAACTGTACATACCACCCTCCCTCACCGCCCAGGTGATCAAACTCTGCCATGACTCACCCCTCGCGGGGCACCCTGGCATAGCCAAAACCATAAACTTGATACGCAGGAACTTCTGGTGGCCAAAAATGTCCAAAGAGATTGAGGTATAAGTTTCCACCTGCGAGTCCTGTGCCTCATGCAAAAGTGACAGGAATCGACCATATGGTCTACTAATGAGTCTTCCCATCGCCAACAGACCCTGGGAATGGGTTTTCGATGGACTTCATCGTAGAACTCCCCCTTTCCAGAGGAAACAACACCATCATGGTGGTAGTAGATATGCTGACTAAAATGGCACACTTCGTGGCCCTCAAAAAGTTACCCTCCTCCAGGGAAACAGCCGAGGCCTTCCTGTCCAATATCATAAAGTTACATGGAGTTCCTTGCCAGGTCATATCAGACAGGGGTTCGCAATTTATATCCAAATTCTGGAGAGCGCTCTGTTCCAGACTCCAAATCGACCACAGGATGTCTAGCGCCTATCACCCCCAAACTAACGGGCAGACAGAAAGGGTGAATCAGTGCCTGGAACAGTTCCTCAGATGTCACTGCTCATTTCTCCAAGATGACTGGGAAGGCCTACTTCCCCTCGCCGAATTCGCCTATAACAATTCCACGAATTCCTCCACTTTACATAGTCCATTTTTTGCTAATTATGGATTCCACCCCAGGTCTCTTCCTCAAACCAGTCTTCCCACAAATGTTCCAGCCACAGACGATTATCTAACTACTCTGCAAACTACCCTCAAGACGCTGAAAGACAACCTCCAACGGGCAAAGGAAAGACAAAAGACCTACTACGACCAGCCGCAGAAGAGGAAATCCTTCCTACCAGGTCGGGGACTCGGTATGGCTGTCGACGAGAAACCTTCGGTTGGGGGTACCTTCCAAGAAATTGGGAAAACAATTCTTGGGTCCCTTTCCGATTGAAAGGGTTATCAACCCCAACACGGTGAGACTCACCCTTCCCCCTCGACTACAGGTACATCCCACATTCCATGTGTCACTGTTGAAGCCGTTTAGACCTAGCCCGTTCCCATCACGGGATCCTCGACCCTCGCTCCCCGATAGACGTCCAAGGTGAAGAGGAATTTGAAGTCGAACAGCTCCTCGATTCCAGGAGAAGACGGGGGAGGATCCAGTACCTCGTTAGATGAAAGGGGTATGGCTTCCAGGATGACTCTTGGGAAGATGTGCAAGAGGTTCATGCTCCCAGGCTCCAAAAGTTGTTCCACCGGAGGTTCCCCGACCGACCCTCCACTATTGGGGTACCCCGGAGGGGTCCCCTTAGGGGGGGGGGTACTGTGATGGAACGCACCGGCCGCTGGGCTGTCTAAATGGCGCCGCCCACTCACGCTCCGGCCAATAAATAGGAGTCAGGGGCTGTACAGGGTGTTCCACTAATGGAGTGCGCACCCTGTCAGCTCCATTTGCACAAGAGGACGGAATCGTTGATGCGGGTCTGGAACCCTGCAGCTCAGGGAGGACTCACCACCATCTGCTACGGACTTCCACACTGCTGCCTTCCTCCTGGAGGATTCAGCACCATCTGCTACGGCTCCCCCACTGCTGGTTCCCTCTCGGAGGACTCCTAAACTGCAAGTACATGCCTGCTAACAGGTTCCGCTGTTTATGTGGAAGTTAACCTGAAGAATTGCTGCCACACGGTGGTGAGAGTTGATATTGCAGTCACATACTAACCTTGAAGAGTTACTGCCACCTGGTGGTGAGAGTTGATATTGCAGTTACATACTAATCTGAGGAATTGCTGCCACACGGTGGCGAGAGTTGATATTGCAGTGACATACTAACCCTGAAGAGTTGCTGCCACCCGGTGGTGAAAGTTGATATTGCAGTTACATACTAACCTGTATAATTGCTGCCACCTTGTGGTGAGAGTTGATATTGCAGTTATATATATTCCTGAGGAATTGCTATAAAAATACCTTCTGACCTTCGCAACTAAGAGGAGATCTTCCTCCCATTAATTAATCTGTTTATGTGTATTGCGGTACATGATTTTGGTAACCCCAACCTCTCCGCCTAAGACTGAGAGAGCCGCCTGGGGTTCAAATTGAGCAGCCGCAAAACACACAGCCAGCACTTAGGCAGTGTGGTAAATAGTTGATGTCCATTGACTCTGCAGTTTAGATCCTAACTAATCAACTTGGTGCGTTACAGTAGTGGACTTGCAGGTTGTCCCCATACAGTTCTTCTTCCACATAAAGAATATTTCAGAGCAATAAAGATGATAATAATACGCCACAACAAGCAGTTTTCAACACCTCTTGCACACACAAATGCAGAATTATGGCTTGTTTAACTCGCAGTCTCTTGTAAGGCACAGAGAATTTCTTCCTGTTCACATAAGGCACAGAGGAAATTAAATACTGTTTGTGATGCCAAAAATATGCAGCGACCAGGCTGCAGGGGTGGACGTGAGTGTGAGTGGCCAGATGGGTGCAGTAGTCATACTCACGGTTTTCTGAAGCTCCCTGGGCCAGCATGCAGTGATGGGAAGGGCACACTGGTTTTTCCCTTCAGGGCACGCTCTGGTTCCGGGTAGAGATGGCCTTGCTGTTCGCCTGGCGGTCATTTTGCGGTGAACTTTGCGTGTTCGCGATTTGCCGCCTTATTCTTTTACATTGTGACGAACTTTGACCGATGACACATCCATCAGGTGGTACAGAACAGCCAATTGAGACGTTTCAGCACATGGACCTACCCCCTATCTTATAAATAAACCTGATCTGGCCGCCATTTTACATTCAGTGTTTTGCCAGTGTAGGGAGAGGTTGCTGTGTGGAGCAGGGACAGGCTGTTAGGGACACCAAACGCTAGCTAATAGGGCCACAAAAGTCCTTTTAAGAACTGGTATAGGTGTGCTATTGATTGGTGTGCAGTATATAGGGGTGTAATACACTTATAATATACTTTTTTAATGAGTCAATAACACATAGATCTATATAGTGATCACCTGGAAGTCAGGGGCCTAGGGGCTAGGGGCTTACTAGGGCCATTTTTATATAGGGTAAGGTTCCGGACGGGGTCGCTCTTATCAGGGCGGGTAGTCTGTGGTTAGGCTATCAGGGCCAGAATAGCACCCCCTGTAGGGCAATATCAGGGACAGTTCTTTGCCCACCCTGTCCTTCAATACCACATCATCATCTAGCCCAGGGATGGATGTTTTTTGCTTTCCCTCCGGGATTCATGGATGTGCACTGGAAACCCCCGGATTGTGGTAGTACATATGGTTTCTGATTTGGTGCCGCCGAGCACCTGATTTAGTGCCGACGAGCACTTGTTATTGCCGACCACATCTATGCTTTTTGCTTAACTTTAACAATTAAATTTATTTCCATTTTGAGGGATATCTTTTCCATTCACACGTCCGCAAAATGGGTCTGCATCCGTTTCAGCAATTTTGCGGAACGGGTGCAGACCCATTAATTTTCAATGGGGCCGGAATGTGCTGTCCGCATCCGCGGATCTACATCCGCATTTGCTGATCCCCACTTCCGCATCCGTGCTTCTGTTTCCGCCAAAAAATAGAACATGTCCTATTCTTGTCCGCAATTGCAGAGTAGACAAGATTAGGCATTTTCTATTATAGTGCCGGCGATGTGCGGTCCACAAATTGCGGAATGCCCATTGCCGGTGTCCGTGTTTTGCAGATCCGCAAAACACTTACGGACGCGTGAATGGACCCTCATAGTAAAATAATTAAAGGTTACGTTTTATCTTTATGTATATTCTAATGGATTGCCTTCCTTGTACAATGTTATAATATACTTTCTATGTTAGACAGTATATTATAGTGCATTTGTATTGTGCGGCAGTTGTGTGCGGTTCTGCTGCGATACTGCAGGTATATAGAGGGACAAGCGTTACTGGAACAAATCATTTTTACTGGTGTGATATACCAGTCGCCCCCCCAAAAACTGATTGAAGCGGGGTGTTATATATCAATATACTTTCATTATAGTGCATTTCGGTACTGTATAGTGAATTTGCGCAAGCGCGTAAGCGAAAATTACATTGCCGATATTTTGCATTTAAAAAAATAATGAATGGAGATCGCAAATTCGAATAATACATCTGGTATGTCACTGTCCATGTTGTGGGACTATTTGTGCACTTCTAGTAATTATTTCTTTGCTGAAAATATGAGCTGAAGGTTTTTCAGGTTCGCCTGCCATTAAAATGAATGGGACCTGCCGCAAACTTGCGGTTCGCGAACATTTGATCACGTTCGTGAACCATCCCGGCAGATGTTCGTCCATCACTAGTTCCGGGGTTCTCCTGCCTGATGGAGGTTGAGATCCTCTTGATGTTGATGTTTTACTGTGCGATGCAGGGTCCTGGTTGTCGTGATGCCAGCACCTTGAGGTGCAAATGTGGAAAAATGAAGAGAATCCAATTCAATAAATAATTGGAACATTTACTGAGAATTTTATGCCTTTGAGGTTGTTGTACAGGTTCTATAATCATGATTTCCATTCAAATATAATCCTGCTCTGCTCTGTAAATCCAGGTAACAGGCTCAGCTGAGGCACTAACAGGCTCAGGTGAGGCGCTAACAGGAATCCATGTTCTGATGACACTGTTATGCTTCCTTTTAATGGTATCAATGAGTCTTTTATCTGTACTGATTAGGTAACTGGTCCACTGCCTAACAGCCACGTACTGGATATTATATCATCTTGTCTCTTTCTTTTTACATTTCTGTAACCTACAGGACGGTTCTCCCTAACGACAGGCATACAACTTCCGCTCCATTCTTTGTATTGGTTGGTAATAGAAATGGTTCCACATGGTCTATAGAGGAATGTGGTGAAACACAACTTTGTGCTTAGCTGTAGTGGTGTGTCCAGGTACTTGAGGCTTCGCCCAGTCACTGGCCCTTCATATAGAGACTGCTGCTCTCTCCACTAGACTGTTTCTATACCCAAGACTACACTGGTCTGTGCTGGGTAGCTTCTAATGATTTCTCCTTCAACCTCCCTCATCCTGGCCACTGCCAAGGGGTCTAAAACGTTCAGCTACATGGTGGCCCTCACTCTCCTCTCAGTTCCACTTGGCACACTCTGAACTGAACTCACTTCCTTAGCTACCCTTCCTCTAACTAGCCTCTCCCTTTTTTTTTCTCTTTTTTTTTCAAATTCTGAAAATATACAGAGTAGGCAATACACTAACATTGGTGTATAGGTACATAATGTAAGAATTACATCAACAAGGGTGTAACATTCAGTATCAGACATAAAGGCCTCTAGAAATGGTATTGTTAATGAAGAAAAAATAAAGATAGCCTTTGGTTACAGGTATGTGCATACAGGATGGTATAATATTAATAATATGACACAGCGAGACAAACAACATTTGTAAACTGAGAGTTTCCCAAATAAGGTGATAGTCGCGCAATCTGGAATAGGGGTCATGTACCAGCTAGGAAGGGGATCAAGGCGTAGGAGTTTCCTAGGATATATTCCCCACTATACCTGTGGGAGTATGGAGTTATAAAATTACCATGTTTTTCCCTTCAACCCCTAAGGTTGCACCTGTGGGGCTCAATACAGTGAGGCAGTAGAGTCACAAAGAGGGGAAGATAAAAAGAGTAATCAGCATTCGGGCCTGATGGATAATTAAGTCTTGAGAAACCTATACTTTGACCAAGGGGCCCATCTTTTAATAAAAATCGGGTGATTGCGAGCTTCCCAAGAAGCAAGTTCTTCGAAGCGGTAAATTTGGTCCACTTTTAGCTTCCACTGTTCCACTGTAGGTACACTAGTTTGTAGCCAATATTTAGGAATTAAATGGCGGGTCGCTATTAGGAGTTGTTTGAAGAGAGGTGGAGGGGAGGGAGTGGTGTTTCCGTTAAAATATGATAATAGAGCTCCATATGGAGATGCACTTACCGCTGTAGCGCAAATATGGTTACATATCTGAAAGATATCGGACAACCATTTTTTAATTGGGGGGCATAGCCACCAAATGTGAAGGAACGAACATTCCTCCTCTTGGCACCTCCAACACTTATTAGAGGAAGATTTGGAGAAGCGTGAGGATTTGATCGGGGTAATGTACCATTGAGAAAGGATTTTATACCCATTCTCCTGGATTCGGGTGCATCTAGAGGATTTATGGGGCATCTCTAACAGTGCAGGTAAGTTTAAGAAAGGGATATCGACCCCAGTGTCTTTTTCCCACATTCTAATAAATGATGGCTTGTTAATCAAGGGGGGTGATTTTAGTTTGTTATAGATTAACGAGATGAGCTTTCTGGGGGATTTAGGGTTAGAAATTAAGGCCTCAAACCACGTTAAGGGGCGTAATAGTTCACCCTTTGTGGTTTTTTTTTTTTATAAAGGTTTTGATGAGTGGTATAAGAGTGAAGTCACATGGTTGTGGGCTTAACAGGGTTTTTAGAACTTCCGTCGATGGTAGCATACCTTGGGATTCGAGGAGATTGGAGATTTGCAGTGTGGATAATCTAGTTTGATTAGAGGTGCAGTGGCATAGTCCAGTGGAGGTTGGGTCCAGTAAATCACTTATCGTGATAAGGGGAGAGGGAAAACAGACTAAGGAGTGGGACTGGTTAAGCCATTTCCAGGCTTCTAGAGTAGCTTTTATTACTGGGAATGTCTGTAAGTTGATATGAGGCGGGGTATTGTAACCCAGGCATAGGGCTCGAGCTGGCATACCTAAGATGCATTGTTCTAGCGCCACCCATGATTTGCTTCTTGAGTTCCTGAGCCAGTCGGTGATTCTAGAAAGCAAAATGGACCTTCCATATAGTCCTGGGTCAGGGAGACCTATACCACCTACAGAGCGGGATTTAGACAGGAAGGAGTAAGAGAGTCTAGCTTTTTTCCCATTCCAAAGAAAAGCTCTGAATTTTTGTTTAAGGGAATCGTAGTAAGATTTGGCTATTGGGATGGGGAGAACCTGCTGGAGGTATGTAAGACGGGGGATGATGAGAGATGTGAGGAGATTTTTCCTACCAAACCATGAAAGAGTTGGAACAGATTTGGTGATTTTATCTATAGCGTTGAACATTGAAGCTCTTAACCTCTTCAGGACACATGACGTACCGGTACGTCATGATGTCCTGGTACTTAAGGACACATGACGTACCGGTACGTCATGTGTTGTTCCGATCACTGCCGCCCGGCTGGCAGTGATCGGAACAAGGTGCCTGCTAAAATCATTGAGCAGGCACCTAGGCTAAATGCGCGGGGGGGGGTCCCGTGACCCCCCCATGTCGGCGATCGCAACAAACCGCAGGTCAATTCAGACCTGCGGTTTGATGCGCTTTTTGCCGTTTCTGATCCCCGCGGTCCCTGACCGCGGGGATCAGAAACTTTACAATGCCCAAAATATATATGTTCTTCCTCCCCCTGCACCCCTGAATGATATTATGTGGGCAGGGTGGTGCAGGGGGAGGGTTGCGGGCGGTGCGGGCGGTGCAGGAGGCGGGCGGTGCGGCAGGCGGGATTGCGATCCCACGACCTCCACCCCTTGAATAATCGTTGGCGTCTAGTGGGTATACCAGGGTGCCAGCACATTGCTGGCACCCTGGTATAAACGGCTGACATCGTTGATGCGATGTCAGCCGTTTAACCCTTTCCATACCTACGGACCGCTGTATGGAAAAGGTTAACAGCGCAGGGAGCTCCCTCCCTCTCCAATCGGGGGGCTGCTGTGCCTTTGCAGCCCCCCGATGGGAGAGGGAGAGAGCCCCCAGACAGCCCCCCGAAGCCCCGTCCTCACCCTTCCCCGTCTGCGAAGTTGTGGCAGACGGGGAAGGTTCCCATGGCAACAGGACGCCTGCTCAGGCGTCCTGCTGTCCATGGTGCTGAACAGATCTATGCTGAAGGCATAGATCTGTTCAGTGTAAGTAAAATACAGTGCAGTACCCTATATAGAGTACAGTACTGTATTATAAAGACATCAGACCCACTGGATCTTCAAGAACCAAGTGGGTCTGGGTAAAAAAATAGTGAAAAAAAGTGAAAAAAAAAGTAAAAATCAAAAAACACATTTATCACTGATTAAAAATGAAAAAAATAAAATTCCCTACACATGTTTGGTATCGCCGCGTCCATAACGACCTGATCTATAAAACGGTCATGTTACTTTACCCGAACGGTGAACGCCATAAAAATAAAAAATTAAAAACTATGATGAAATTGAAATTTTGCCCACCTTACTTCCCAAAAAAAGGTAATAAAAGTGATCAAAAAAGTCGCATGCATGCTAAAATTGTAACAATCAAACCGTCATCTCATCCCGCAAAAAATGAGACCCTACTTAAGATAATCGCCCAAAAACTGAAAAAACTATGGCTCTTAGACTATGGAAACACTAAAACATCATTTTTTTTGTTTCAAAAATGAAATCATTGTGTAAAACTTACATAAATTAAAAAAAGTATACATATTAGGTATTGCTGCGTCCGTATGGACCGGCTCTATAAAATATCACATGATCTAACCCCTCAGGTGACCACTGTAAAAAAATAAAAATAAAAACTGTGTAAAAAAAGCAATTTTTTGTCATCTTACGTCACAAAAAGTGTAATAGCAAGCGATTAAAAAATCATATGCACCCCAAAATAGTGCCAATCAAACCGTCATCTCATCCCGCAAAAAATGAGACCCTACTTAAGATAATCGCCCAAAAACTGAAACAACTATGGCTCTTAGACTATGGGGAAACTAAAACCTTTTTTGTTTTAAAAATGAAATCATTGTGTAAAACTTACATAAATAAAAAAAATTGTATACATATTATGTATCGCCGCGTCCGTGAAAACCTGCTCTATAATATTACCACATGATCTAACCTGTCAGATGAATGTTGTAAATAACAAAAAAAAAACAGTGCCAAAAAGATATTTCTTGTTACCTTGCCACACAAAAAGTGTAATATAGAGCAACTAAAAATCATATGTACCCTAAACTAGTACCAACAAAACTGCCACCCTATCCCATAGTTTCTAAAATAGGGTCACTTTTTTAGAGTTTCTACTCTAGGGGTGCATCAGGGGGGCTTCAAATGGGACATGGTGTAAAAAACAAACAGTCCAGCAAAATCCAGCCTTCCAAACACTGTATGGTATTCCTTTCCTTCTGCGCCCTGCAAGTGTGCCCGTACAGCAGTTTACGACCACATATGGGGTGTTTCTGTAAACTACAGAATTAGGGCCATAAATAATGAGTTTTGTTTGGCTGTTAACCCTTTCTTTGTAACTGGAAAAAAAATATTAAAATGGAAAATCTGCCAAAAAAGTGAAATTTGGAAATTGTATCTCTATTTTCCATTAAATCTTGTGCAACACCTAAAGTGTTAAAAATGTATGTATGTATCAGTTTTGAATACCTTGAGGGGTGTAGTTTCTTAGATGGGGTCACTTTTATGGAGTTTCTACTCTAGGGGTGCATCAGGGGGGCTTCAAATGGGACATGGTGTCAAAAAAACTGTCCAGCAAAATCTGGCTTCCAAAAACCAAACGGCGCACCTTTCACTCTACGCCCTGCTGTGTGGCCGTACAGTAGTTTACGGCCACATATGGGGTGTTTCTGTAAACGGCAGAGTCAGGGCAATAAAGATACAGTCTTGTTTGGCTGTTAACCCTTGCTTTGTTAGTGGAAAAAATGGGTTAAAATGGAAAATAAGGCAAAAAAATGAAATTTTCAAATTTCATCCCCATTTGCCAATAACTCTTGTGCAACACCTAAAGGGTTAACGATGTATGTAAAATCAGTTTTGAATACCTTGAGGGGTGTACTTTCTTAGATGTGGTCACTTTTAGGGAGTTTCTGCTCTAGGGGTGCATCAGGGGGCTTCAAATGGGACATGGTGTAAATAAACCAGTCCATAAAAATTAGCCTTCCAAAAACCAAACGGCGCACCTTTCACTCTACGCCCCGCTGTGTGGCCGTACAGTAGTTTACGGCCACATATTGGGTGTTTCTGTAAACGGCAGAGTCAGGGCAATAAAGATACAGTCTTGTTTGGCTGTTAACCCTTGCTTTGTTAGTGGAAAAAAATGGGTTAAAATGGAAAATTAGACAAAAAAATGAAATTCTCAAATTTCATCCCCATTTGCTAATAACTCTTGTGCAACACCTAAAGGGTTAACGACGTATGTAAAATCAGTTTTTAATACCTTGAGGGGTGTAGTTTCTTAGATGGGGTCATTTTTGGGAGGTTTCTATTATCTAAGCCTCACAATATGACTTCAAACCTGAACTGGTCCATAAAAAGTGGGATTTTGAAGATTTCTGAAAATTTTCAAAATTTGCTTCTAAACTTCTAAGCCTTGTAACATCCCCAAAAAATTAAATATCATTCCCATGCTACAAACATGAAGTAGACATATGGGGAATGTAAAGTCATCACAATTTTTGGGGGTATTACTATGTATTACAGAAGTAGAGAAACTGAAACTTTGAAATTTGCAAATTTTAGAAATTTTTTGGTAAATTAGGTATTATTTTGTGCAAAAAAAAAAAATTTTTTGACTTCATTTTACCAGTGTCATGAAGTACAATATGTGACGAAAAAACAATCTCAGAACGGCCTGGATAAGTCAAAGCGTTTTAAAGTTATCAGCACTTAAAGTGACAGTGGTCAGATTTGCAAAAAATGGCCTGGTCCTTAATGTGAAATAAGGCTGTGTCCCTAAGGGGTTAAGGGGATATAGTTTAATGTAAAGAGATCTGGGATATTAGAGCTAAGTTTTACTCCTAAATAAGTTATAGTAGGGGACAACCAATTAAATGGGGAGTTCACTTTTATAGAGAGTTTGAGTTGGGGAGAGATACCTGTGCATAGTATGATGGATTTATTCTCATTGATCTTAAAATTGGAAAGGGCACTGTATGTCTTCAAGTGTTCCTGGATTTTAGGGAGGGAAGTTTTAGGGTTGGTTGTCATTATCATGACATCGTCGGCGAATGCCGCAAGTTTATGGGTGTGACCCCCAAGGTCTAGCCCTTTGATCCCAGCATCTGCACGTATTATAGATAATAGGGGTTCCAAAGCTAATATGAATAATAGGGGAGAAAGGGGGCAGCCCTGACGAGTTCCATTGTGGATTTGAAAAGGAGAGGACAGGTCCCCATTTACCATGACTCGAGCTGTGGCCTGTTTATACATAGCAAATACTGCCCCGATATATGGATCAGGTAGGCCGAAGGCCTCTAAAACATGGCTTAAGTGGTTCCAGTCTATGCGATCGAATGCTTTTTCAGCGTCGGTGCTAAGAAGTAGTAGCGGGGAAGAGGTGTGTCTGGCGTAACAGAGTGTCTATTACCCTTGTTGTATTATCTCTACCCTCTCTATTGCGGACGAAACCTACCTGATCCATATGAACCAAGATAGGGAGGAGATTTGCTAAGCGGTTTGCAAGCAGTTTAGCCAAAAGTTTGAGATCTATATTTAGGAGGGATATGGGCCTGTAGTTTGCGCAAAGTTTTGAATCCTTCCCCTCCTTGGGAATAACAGCTATGTGGGCAATCGTCATATCTCTGGATAGAGGGGAGCCTAGAAGAGTTTGGTTACAGACAGAAAGAAGATGTGGGAGCAATTGTTCTCTAAAAGTTTTATAATAGGATGCGGGAAGCCCATCTGGGCCTGGGCTCTTCCCTAGGGGCATTTGGGAAAGGGCTAGAGAGAGTTCGTCCATGGTAAATGGGGCCTCCATTGATTGTTTCTGTTCCAGCGACAATGATGGGCTTGAAGCAGATTCCAAAAACGCCGATATCAAGGGGGGATGTGCAGCTGGTGTAAGGGGGAAGGGAGATTATATAGATCTTCATATAAATCCCTAAATTGGTTAGCAATTTTGCACGACGCATAGACCGGGTCTCCTTTAGGGGAGGATAGCTGATGTATGTAATTATCCGCTCTTCTATTTTTAATTCTATTCGTGATGAATTTGGTGGCCTTATCGCCATGAGCATAATATTTAAATTGTGAGTTGAGGTAATATTTAGCTGATTTGGTTTGCAATAGAGCTTTTAATTCGGCTCTAGTATTGGATAGGTCTTGTAGTTGGGGTTCAGATAGGGAGCGTTTGTGGCTTGACTCTGATTTATTTATCTTTAGTAGGAGTTCATTTATGTTGTTCTCTCTAAGCTTTTTCAGGTGCGAACCAATACTTATGAATTCACCCCTAATAAAGGGTTTGTGAGCGTCCCATATGATTTGAGGCGAAAGATCCGGGAGTGCATTCATTTTAAAGTATTCATCTAGAGATAGAGCTATTTTCTTTATGGATTCCGTGTTTCCTAGGATAGATTTGTTTAATCTCCAATTAAAGCATTTGGGTTTCTGTGTTGGGGAGGATACCTTAAGGTAAATTGGGGCATGATCTGATACATGAATGGCCCCTATTATTGCTTCGGTGCATAACTGAAGATGTTCTTTAGACACAAAAAGCTATGCGATGGTACGGATTGTGGACATGGGAGTAAAAGGTGTAGTCTGGGGTATTAGGGTAAAGTGTTCGCCAAACGTCCACCAGATGCAAATCCCAAAGAATGTTTTTGGCATACTTTAGGGAACGGTTAGAGTGAGTTGTTTTATGTGAGGATGAGTCAATTTGAGGATTCAAGGCTATGTTGAGGTCCCCTCCCATAATGACTATGCCCTCCCTAAAGGAAGAAATTATCTGGGCAGTGGATGAGAGCCATTGAACCTGTTTAGTATTAGGAGCGTAGAGATTTATGATGGTGTATATTTGAGGACCAATATGTCCCTTAACTATTATATATCTACCATCTAAGTCTTGTAGGTGCGTGATATATTTGAAGGGAACCTTTCTTTTAAAACCGATACTCACCCGCCCAGACGAAGCAGAATTACCACCACAATGAAACCAGAGGGGGTAGTGAGAAAATTCTAAGTTAGGATAATGGTTAAACCTAAAATGTGTCTCCTGGAGGAGCAGCACGTCAGAACCCCCTTTGCGTAATATAGTGAATATTTGACTTCTTTTGGAGGGTGAGTTGAAGCCCTTTACGTTATAGGACGCTACATTAATATCAGCCATGGCCAAGGGTTAGCATGAGCAGATGGGTGGGATGTGCTGGTCCTCCAGGGAAGAACACTTACGGTTTGAGATGAGTTGGTCTCGTCTGGGGGGAGAGCAGAGGTCCCGAGGTCCTGCAAACCTGTGTCAGAGGTTAAAGGCGGTTGTGTCTGGTACCTAAACAAAAACAAAGATAAAGGGAAAAAACTGGGAGTAAAACATATAACCAAAGAATAGCATTGTGAGCAGGTTGACACAATACTGTGAGACATGGGGGAAAAATTGGTCAATGGACCAGAGAATGAGCCATTCAGCACTATATGTACTAACCCGTAAGGGCTACTTAGAACATATCGGATAGTCCTATATATTAAAACAGTATGATGGATTTGTGCGTCCTAAATTGAGAACCAGAAAAAGCTGAATAAAGGGGAAGCATGTGAGACCTGGGAGGGGGAAGCAGAGGGATCAAGGAAACACGGAGTGTAAATAATGTCAAAGACCAGAGGGCAGTGGAGGAGGTAAAGATGAGGAAAAGAGGGAAAAAGGGGGTTAGAAATAGTTTGGGATGAGCAAGAAAAGGGATTATTCCTAGACTTCAGCACTTATCTCTAGAAATAGTATGTCGCTTAGGACAGATGAAGGAGACAGGAAGATTCTGTAGGACAGTCTGTGACCCCGGATGATAGACTAACACAAGAGAGTCCTGACCCTGAGAGGTAGGGTTTTCAGTCTTGAGAAAGTCTCTTGGGTGTCAGGTGTCTGCTCCTCTTGCCCACTTTATGAGCCTTGGGGGTGTGCTGCTGTCACAACCAGACAGCTGAGAAGCTCTGACAGAAGCCTTTCAGAACCTCCTCCTTGAGTTTTCTTTGTTGTGATGTTCAGTTCCCCATCTCGTTAGCCTCTCTCAGCTGTCATGTAGTTGGACTGATTGCATCCCTTTAAATTCCGCCACATAATGCATTACTGGGCGGCTTATACTTCTTCCTGGAGTGTGTGTGCATGCTGATCCTGTTTCCCAGTCTGCTACAAAGTTAAGTGCTGTACATTTATCTGTTATTTTCTGTTTGCTGGATCCCAGGTGACCCTGACTCTCTCCGTGTCTGGTGTAGGGAGCCGGTGGTCGTGTCCCCTCACTATTGTAGGGTGTTCAGGGGTTATATAGTCAAGGTACGTGGATATGCAACCATCCACCTTTGGGATCTTTGCATAGGCTGAGCAGCCAGGGAAAGTGCCAGGTCTTGTTGCAGGGGTCTCCCTTTTTGTTCCTTAGCTTTGGATCCAGTGAGTCATATATGCATGTTGCATTGTCTTGTTTTCTGTACACCGTTCGTGACAGCTGCATGGTGAAGGCAGCAACGGTTGGAACTTCTGGTAAAGAGGAGAGGTCCTGGAATAGGTCCCAGTTGTCAATCTGCATGGGAGGGATTTGCAGGTGGTCATATACTGCTTCTAAATCCGCCTGCAAGGTAATGTTGAAGCGACGACCTCCTTGAGAGAACGAGAGGCCAAAAGGGAAACCTTAGCCACTCCGTTAGAGGCTTGAGTGATTTGCGCTTCCTTAAAGTGGAGAGGGCTAGGTCCTGATAGACAGTCACTTGGGCCCCTTAAAAAATGATGTCAGATCTGTTCCTTGCGGCTTCTTGGACGGCTGACTTAACTTGAAAATTCAGAAATTTGCAGATTATATCCCTGGGGGGATCCTCTGGCTTGGGCTTTGGTCGCAGGGCTCTATGAGCTCTTTCAATAGTGATTTCCAGAGGGAACTCTGGGCCTAACAACGAGGAGCAGAGGGAGATAACTGCAGCCGGAATGTCACCTGGTGAAACGGTCTCCGGTATCCCTTTGAAGCGCAGATTGTTCCGACATCCCCTGTTTTCCTGATCTTCAAAGGCCGTATGCAGATCATTCAGGTAGGAGCTGAACTTTTGAAATGAGGATGAAACAGCCCTCTGGTGGTCTAATATCTGTGTTTGATAGTTCTCAAGGGCCTCTACACGATCGCCCACCTGCCTCATGTCTTGGCGCAAGGCAGCGAACTCACTTAGTAGGGGTTCTAGGGCTTTGCTTAAAGTGTTCTTCAGGTAGTTCCTGGTGATCGGTAGCGATCCCCTACCTTGGGTCTCTTCTGCATCGCTATCGTCCTCTGATTTGTCTTGCAGGGCGGCTTTATGTGAAGGTGTCGGCGCCATCTTGGAGTCGCGTGCAGCGAATGAGGAGGCAG
The DNA here is from genome assembly GCF_014858855.1 of Bufo gargarizans. Lineage (NCBI taxonomy): Eukaryota > Metazoa > Chordata > Amphibia > Anura > Bufonidae > Bufo > Bufo gargarizans. The sequence continues at coordinate 34,441,978 of NC_058089.1, forward strand.
CTTTCCTAATAAACTTGTCCATTTCTCCTCCCGGAACAAGATTCTTGGTGGTGCTCAAGTGTTCCCCAGCTTTAGGGTTACCGATTTTAACCATTTTAGGGTTTGTAGCTTCTGAATGCTGGTGCTGAGATCAGGCTTTCTCACGGAGCTCAGAAAGAAGCGGCCATCTCAGACTGGTGCTGGCTCCGCCCCCCTAGCCTCTCCCTTTTTATAGGGAAAAGCACCAGCACAATCTAGTGGTGAATATTGTGTCTACATGTGATGGTTACCAGCCTGTTAATAGGGATTTACAGCTTTACACTCTACATTGATAGTTTAGCACATTTATTAACCCTATACTGTGAGTTTGCAGAGCCTTGCGACCGTTAAGAGCAGGACACTGCAAGTATCTAAATCTCAGAAAAGCTTTTTAACTGAAACCAGCGATTTCATTTTTAATACCACCACATGCTCCCCATTGATGCCACCAACTCTGTTGAAAGCCTTGGTGCTGCAATTTCAGCAAACAAAACCATTCTAGTAGTCTTCATCAGTAGAATTGAGCGTGAATATTCAAATAACAAATTCTAATCGTGAATCACTAATAAGTAGTCAGACCTATTAAAATGTGAAGTTGCACGTATTGCGCCAAAACATTTGCATCATTAGTGCCGATTTCACAATCGCAAATATATTGGGGCACTCTATCTGCATATAAAGCTATTGCAATGTTCTGCCGTGCCAACCATGTTCTCCAGTCTCAGGAAACTTCTAGCAGCTTGAAAAATTTAGCTATGGTGACCCACGCCTGTATGGCGCACAATTTATGTGAATATTACATTGCCGATTTTCGCAATCAAGAAAATAATAGCGAATTTGCGAATATATGACGAATATTCTACAAAATATTTGCGAAATATTGCGGATTCAAATATAGCCCCTGCCGCTCATCACTACTCATCGGAAGAAAAAAAAAATGATGTTACCTTTTTTCACACAATAATGGAATGGGATAACCATCAGTGGGGGTCCGACCACCCCTATCCACCATGCGTATAAAGTTCTATGTCTTCTGGTTGAATAGGTGGAGGGGGTTGAACATGTGCACTGCTGCTCCATTCAAGTCTACAGAAGGTTGGATAGGTGATGCCGTCTTAGAACTGGAATACCCCTTTAACACTAGTCTGAAGCCCCTGAGGAGTCAACAGTGAACTGAGAGAGAAAGTTGGCAAAGTTTCTGTTATCCGATCTGGCATCCAATAAACAATGACATTAAGTGTCCAAAAAACAATGATGGTAAAACCTTAAAAAAGGATATCCATCATTTTAGAAAACTTCAGACAATTCATGACTGGTGGAGGTTCCGGTGGTGAGACCTCCAACTTTTACAGCAGAAGCAGAAGAGAGTCAGTAACTCTGCTCCAGCTGTAATTTCCTGCTTAGCTGATTTACAATAATAGATGGGTGCCAGCTGGTTCCAACTGAAACCACAATCCTGAAGTTGGCTGGAGATCAATGCCTTACAGCAAAACTCCAACTTGAACAGCTCTATGCATGTGGATAGTGATGAGAAAACCCTGACCGCCATATCCGGGACCATACCGGACATTACGGTGTCCGGGTATAGAGCCCAAACACGGATTTTGCCGCAAAAGTCTGTGTCCAGGTTCTTTGTTCGTAGTTTAAATTTAGCTTGCTGAAAGGCTGCAGCACAGACAATTAACAAGTGTAATCTGTGGGCACTTAGAAGCCATCACAGTCATGCCTGGTATTGGCATGGCTGCGATTGGCCGACGCACCATGTGACCATGCATGCATAAATGCTGGATCACATGGTGCGCCGCCATTCTGCTGTAACTAGTGTAGGAACACGACAGGCTGGTGACCTGTAGGCATTATTGATGGGTGCAATACAGCTCCTTTGCACCAGTGAGACAGAAATACCATACTTAATCGTGCTGTTCAGTCTGAGGGTGACCTGTTTGCATTTTTGTTCAGTGCAATCCTACTCCTTTGCACCAGTGACAGGGAAATATAATAGTTAATCAGTTGGGTTGGTGAGACTTACTTATTTTTTGGGGTTAAAATTTTTTTACTTGCCATCCTCACAGGAAAATATAATGCCTAATCACTCTGTTAATTGGGGCGGCGAGGAATACCAATATATTTTTGTGCTATATACTGTATTATCTATATATATATATATATATATATATATATATATATATATATATATAAAAGGACGTATATACCATATTTTTCGCCACATAAGATGCACTTTTTTCCCCCAGCAACTGATATTGGAATAGCAGCAGGGCCCAGTGCAGTCACTGTATTCTATTACACCGGGCCCCGCTCACTGTAGTATTAATATGTAATGTGTAGGCATGGGAGCTTTGTTAAACTATTGAAATCCTCTGCAGCAGTAACGAAATCCACATAGTACTCACTTGAAACTCCCGTAGCAGGCAGGCCGGGCGTCAGCTTAACGTCACTCACTCCGTCCACCTGCTTCATTCATAAAGTGGGAGGAGCAGGCGCGTGACGTAGTGAGTGAGGTTACGCTGCCACCCGGCCTGCCTGCTACGGGAATTTAAAGTGAGTACTACGTAGATTTCGTTACTGCTGCAGAGGATTTCTATAGTTTAACAAAGCTCCCATGCCTACACATTACATATAAATACTAAAGTGAGCGGGGCCCGGTGTAATAGAATACAGTGACTGCATCGGGCCCCACTGCCATTCCAACAGCAGTTGCCGGCCCCCACCCCCTGTATTGGTGGTCATTCACTATTTACACAGGGACACTGTTATGGGGGAATCTGTGGATAACACATAGTTAGCATAAGATGCTATATACAGTCCTGATCAAAAGTTTAAGACCACTTGAAAAATGGCTAAAAATCCTATTTAGCATGGCTGGATCTTAACAAGGTTCCAAGTAGAGCTTCAACATGCAGCAAGAAGAAATGGGAGTGAGACAAAACATTTTTTGAGCATTCAATTTAATGAAAACAACGAATAAACTGAAACAGGCTGTTTTTCAGCTGATACAAAGTTTAAGACCACACCTACAAAAAAAAAACTAAACCCTCACCCCCAAAACAGAAATCCAACTTCCAAACATGAACTCAGTAATGAGTAGCTCCACCGTTATTGTTGATCACTTCAAAAATTCATTTTGGTATGCTTGATGCAAGCGTTTCCATGAGGTGAGTGGGAACATTTATCCAAGCGGTTAAGACGGCCGCACGAAGGCCATCTACTGTCTGGAACTGTTGTCCATTTTTTTTTTATTCCCTTGCCATCCATCCCCAAAGGTTCTCAATTGTATTTAGATCAGGGGAACACACAGGATGGGCCAAAAGAGTGATGTTATTCTCCTGGAAGAAGTCCCTTGTCCTGCGGGCATTGTGTACTGTAGCATTGTCCTGTTAAAAAACCCAGTTGTTACAACACAGACGAGGGCCCTCAGTCATGAGGAATGCTCTCTGCAACATCTGGACATAGCTAGCGGTCGTTTGACGCCCCTGCACTTCCTGAAGCTCCATTGTTCCACTGAAGGAAAAAGCACCCCAGACCATTATGGCACCCCCTCCACTGTGGTGCGTAGAAAACATCTCAGGTGGGATCATGCCAGTAACATTGGAAACCATTAGGACTAGGGATGAGCGAACTCGAACTGTATAGTTCGGGTTCGTACCGAATTTTGGGGTGTCCGTGACACGGACCCGAACCCGGACATTTTCGTAAAAGTCCGGGTTCGGGTTCGGTGTTCGTCGCTTTCTTCGCGCTTTTGTGACGCTTTCTTGGCGCTTTTTGAAAGGCTGCAAAGCAGCCAATCAACAAGCGTCATACTACTTGCCCCAAGAGGCCATCACAGCCATGCCTACTATTGGCATGGCTGTGATTGGCCAGAGCACCATGTGACCCAGCCTCTATTTAAGCTGGAGTCACATAGCGCCGCCCGTCACTCTGCTCTGATTAGCGTAGGGAGAGGTTGCGGCTGCGACAGTAGGGCGAGATTAGGCAGATTAACTCCTCCAAAGGACTTGATTAACTGATCGATCTGCAGCTGTGGATCATTGAGCTGCTGATCCTCAATTGCTCACTGTTTTTAGGCTGCACAGACCGTTTGTCAGTCTCATTTTTCTGGGGTGATCGGCGGCCATTTTGTGTCTTGTGGTGCGCCAGCACAAGCTGCGACCAAGTGCATTTAACCCTCAATGGTGTGGTTGTTTTTTGGCTAAAGCCTACATCAGGGTGAAGCTGTCACACCAAGTGCATTTAACCAGCAATAGTCTGTTCATTTTTTGGCCATATACAAAATCAGGGGCAAGCTGCGCCTGTCACCAAGTGCATTTAACCCTCAATGGTGTGGTTGTTTTTTGGCTAAAGCCTACATCAGGGTGAAGCTGTCACACCAAGTGCATTTAACCAGCAATAGTCTGTTCATTTTTTGGCCATATACAAAATCAGGGGCAAGCTGCGCCTGTCACCAAGTGCATTTAACCCTCAATGGTGTGGTTGTTTTTTGGCTAAAGCCTACATCAGGGTGAAGCTGTCACACCAAGTGCATTTAACCAGCAATAGTCTGTTCATTTTTTGGCCATATCCCAGTCTAATTCTGTCACTAAATCCATACCGGTCACCCAGCGCCTAAATACTAGGCCTCAAATTTATATCCAGCTAAATCTGTCCCTAGTGCTGTAGCTGGGCGAGTTATTTAGTGTCCGTTCAAGCACATTTCTTGTTCTGGGTTGAAATACAATTCCCAATTTAGCAATTTCATAATTTAGTGGTTCCTGCTATATCAGAGCTCTTTGAAATCTATCCCAAAAAGGGTATATAATATTGAAGGTGCACATAGGGTCATTCAGAGTAACTTCACACACACCCGCTACTGTGTATTTCCAAGTCTAATTCTGTCACTAAATCCATACCGGTGACCCAGCGCCTAAATACTAGGCCTCAAATTTAATTCCCTCTAAATCTCTCGTTACCCACCGCTGTACTGTTGTTGCTGGGCAAGATATTTAGTGTCCGTCAAAGCACATTTTTTGTTCTGGGTTGAAGTACAATTCCCAATTTAGCAATTTCATAATTTAGTGGTTTCTGCTATATCAGAGCTATTTGAAATCTATCCCAAAAAGGGTATATAATATTGAAGGTGCACATAGGGTCATTCAGAATAACTTCACACACACCCGCTACTGTGTATTTCCAAGTCTAATTCTGTCACTAAACCCATACCTGTCACCCAGCGCCTAAATACTAGGCCTCAAATTTAAATCCCTCTAAATCTCTCGTTACCGTTGTCCTGTTGTAGCTGGGAAAGTTATTTAGTGCCCGTCAAAGCACATTTTTTGTTCTGGGTTGAAGTACAATTCCCAATTTAGCAATTTCATAATTTAGTGGTTCCTGCTATATCAGAGCTATTTGAAATCTATCCCAAAAAGGGTATATAATATTGAAGGTGCACATAGGGTCATTCAGAATAACTTCACACACACCCGCTACTGTGTATTTCCAAGTCTAATTCTGTCACTAAATCCATACCGGTGACCCAGCGCCTAAATACTAGGCCTCAAATTTAATTCCCTCTAAATCTCTCGTTACCCACCGCTGTACTGTTGTTGCTGGGCAAGATATTTAGTGTCCGTCAAAGCACATTTTTTGTTCTGGGTTGAAGTACAATTCCCAATTTAGCAATTTCATAATTTAGTGGTTTCTGCTATATCAGAGCTATTTGAAATCTATCCCTAAAAGGGTATATAATATTGAAGGTGCACATAGGGTCATTCAGAATAACTTCACACACACCCGCTACTGTGTATTTCCAAGTCTAATTCTGTCACTAAACCCATACCTGTCACCCAGCGCCTAAATACTAGGCCTCAAATTTATATCCAGCTAAATCTGTCCCTAGTGCTGTAGCTGGGCGAGTTATTTAGTGTCCGTTCAAGCACATTTCTTGTTCTGGGTTGAAATACAATTCCCAATTTAGCAATTTCATAATTTAGTGGTTCCTGCTATATCAGAGCTCTTTGAAATCTATCCCAAAAAGGGTATATAATATTGAAGGTGCACATAGGGTCATTCAGAGTAACTTCACACACACCCGCTACTGTGTATTTCCAAGTCTAATTCTGTCACTAAATCCATACCGGTGACCCAGCGCCTAAATACTAGGCCTCAAATTTAATTCCCTCTAAATCTCTCGTTACCCACCGCTGTACTGTTGTTGCTGGGCAAGATATTTAGTGTCCGTCAAAGCACATTTTTTGTTCTGGGTTGAAGTACAATTCCCAATTTAGCAATTTCATAATTTAGTGGTTTCTGCTATATCAGAGCTATTTGAAATCTATCCCAAAAAGGGTATATAATATTGAAGGTGCACATAGGGTCATTCAGAATAACTTCACACACACCCGCTACTGTGTATTTCCAAGTCTAATTCTGTCACTAAACCCATACCTGTCACCCAGCGCCTAAATACTAGGCCTCAAATTTAAATCCCTCTAAATCTCTCGTTACCGTTGTCCTGTTGTAGCTGGGAAAGTTATTTAGTGCCCGTCAAAGCACATTTTTTGTTCTGGGTTGAAGTACAATTCCCAATTTAGCAATTTCATAATTTAGTGGTTCCTGCTATATCAGAGCTATTTGAAATCTATCCCAAAAAGGGTATATAATATTGAAGGTGCACATAGGGTCATTCAGAATAACTTCACACACACCCGCTACTGTGTATTTCCAAGTCTAATTCTGTCACTAAATCCATACCGGTGACCCAGCGCCTAAATACTAGGCCTCAAATTTAATTCCCTCTAAATCTCTCGTTACCCACCGCTGTACTGTTGTTGCTGGGCAAGATATTTAGTGTCCGTCAAAGCACATTTTTTGTTCTGGGTTGAAGTACAATTCCCAATTTAGCAATTTCATAATTTAGTGGTTTCTGCTATATCAGAGCTATTTGAAATCTATCCCTAAAAGGGTATATAATATTGAAGGTGCACATAGGGTCATTCAGAATAACTTCACACACACCCGCTACTGTGTATTTCCAAGTCTAATTCTGTCACTAAACCCATACCTGTCACCCAGCGCCTAAATACTAGGCCTCAAATTTATATCCAGCTAAATCTGTCCCTAGTGCTGTAGCTGGGCGAGTTATTTAGTGTCCGTTCAAGCACATTTCTTGTTCTGGGTTGAAATACAATTCCCAATTTAGCAATTTCATAATTTAGTGGTTCCTGCTATATCAGAGCTCTTTGAAATCTATCCCAAAAAGGGTATATAATATTGAAGGTGCACATAGGGTCATTCAGAGTAACTTCACACACACCCGCTACTGTGTATTTCCAAGTCTAATTCTGTCACTAAATCCATACCGGTGACCCAGCGCCTAAATACTAGGCCTCAAATTTAATTCCCTCTAAATCTCTCGTTACCCACCGCTGTACTGTTGTTGCTGGGCAAGATATTTAGTGTCCGTCAAAGCACATTTTTTGTTCTGGGTTGAAGTACAATTCCCAATTTAGCAATTTCATAATTTAGTGGTTTCTGCTATATCAGAGCTATTTGAAATCTATCCCTAAAAGGGTATATAATATTGAAGGTGCACATAGGGTCATTCAGAATAACTTCACACACACCCGCTACTGTGTATTTCCAAGTCTAATTCTGTCACTAAATCCATACCGGTGACCCAGCGCCTAAATACTAGGCCTCAAATTTAATTCCCTCTAAATCTCTCGTTACCCACCGCTGTACTGTTGTTGCTGGGCAAGATATTTAGTGTCCGTCAAAGCACATTTTTTGTTCTGGGTTGAAGTACAATTCCCAATTTAGCAATTTCATAATTTAGTGGTTTCTGCTATATCAGAGCTATTTGAAATCTATCCCTAAAAGGGTATATAATATTCAAGGTGCACATTGGGTCATTCAGAATAACTTCACACACACACACGCTTCTGTGCATTTCCAAGTCTAATTCTGTCACTAAATCCATACCGGTCACCCAGCGCCTAAATACTAGGCCTCAAATTTATATCCCGCTGAATTTGAATACAATACATTGGGCCAAATAATATATTTGTTGTTGTGGTGAACCATAACAATGAGAAAAACATCTAGTAAGGGACGCGGACGTGGACATGGTCGTGGTGGTGTTAGTGGACCCTCTGGTGCTGGGAGAGGACGTGGCCGTTCTGCCACATCCACACGTCCTAGTGTACCAACTACCTCAGGTCCCAGTAGCCGCCAGAATTTACAGCGATATATGGTGGGGCCCAATGCCGTTCTAAGGATGGTAAGGCCTGAGCAGGTACAGGCATTAGTCAATTGGGTGGCCGACAGTGGATCCAGCACGTTCACATTATCTCCCACCCAGTCTTCTGCAGAAAGCGCACAGATGGCGCCTGAAAACCAACCCCATCAGTCTGTCACATCACCCCCATGCATACCAGGGAAACTGTCTCAGCCTCAAGTTATGCAGCAGTCTCTTATGCTGTTTGAAGACTCCGCTGGCAGGGTTTCCCAAGGGCATCCACCTAGCCCTTCCCCAGCGGTGAAAGACATAGAATGCACTGACGCACAACCACTTATGTTTCCTGATGATGAGGACATGGGAATACCACCTCAGCATGTCTCTGATGATGACGAAACACAGGTGCCAACTGCTGCGTCTTTCTGCAGTGTGCAGACTGAACAGGAGGTCAGGGATCAAGACTGGGTGGAAGACGATGCAGGGGACGATGAGGTCCTAGACCCCACATGGAATGAAGGTCGTGCCACTGACTTTCACAGTTCGGAGGAAGAGGCAGTGGTGAGACCGAGCCAACAGCGTAGCAAAAGAGGGAGCAGTGGGCAAAAGCAGAACACCCGCCGCCAAGAGACTCCGCCTGCTACTGACCGCCGCCATCTGGGACCGAGCACCCCAAAGGCAGCTTCAAGGAGTTCCCTGGCATGGCACTTCTTCAAACAATGTGCTGACGACAAGACCCGAGTGGTTTGCACGCTGTGCCATCAGAGCCTGAAGCGAGGCATTAACGTTCTGAACCTGAGCACAACCTGCATGACCAGGCACCTGCATGCAAAGCATGAACTGCAGTGGAGTAAACACCTTAAAACCAAGGAAGTCACTCAGGCTCCCCCTGCTACCTCTTCTGCTGCTGCCGCCTCGGCCTATTCTGCTGCTGCCGCCTCGGCCTCTTCCTCCGCCTCTGGAGGAACGTTGGCACCTGCCGCCCAGCAAACAGGGGATGTACCACCAACACCACCACCACCACCACCTCCGTCACCAAGCGTCTCAACCATGTCACACGCCAGCGTTCAGCTCTCCATCTCACAAACATTTGATAGAAAGCGTAAATTCCCACCTAGCCACCCTCGATCCCTGGCCCTGAATGCCAGCATTTCTAAACTACTGGCCTATGAAATGCTGTCATTTAGGCTGGTGGACACAGACAGCTTCAAACAGCTCATGTCGCTTGCTGTCCCACAGTATGTTGTTCCCAGCCGGCACTACTTCTCCAAGAGAGCCGTGCCTTCCCTGCACAACCAAGTATCCCATAAAATCAAGTGTGCACTGCGCAACGCCATCTGTAGCAAGGTCCACCTAACCACAGATACGTGGACCAGTAAGCACGGCCAGGGACGCTATATCTCCCTAACTGCACACTGGGTAAATGTAGTGGCAGCTGGGCCCCAGGCGGAGAGCTGTTTGGCGCACGTCCTTCCGCCGCCAAGGATCGCAGGGCAACATTCTTTGCCTCCTGTTGCCACCTCCTCCTTCTCGGCTTCCTCCTCCTCTTCTTCCACCTGCTCATCCAGTCAGCCACACACCTTCACCACCAACTTCAGCACAGCCCGGGGTAAACGTCAGCAGGCCATTCTGAAACTCATATGTTTGGGGGACAGGCCCCACACCGCACAGGAGTTGTGGCGGGGTATTGAACAACAGACCGACGAGTGGTTGCTGCCGGTGAGCCTCAAGCCCGGCCTGGTGGTGTGTGATAATGGGCGAAATCTCGTTGCAGCTCTGGGACTAGCCAATTTGACGCACATCCCTTGCTTGGCGCATGTGCTGAATTTGGTGGTGCAGAAGTTCATTCACAACTACCCCGACATGTCAGAGCTGCTGCATAAAGTGCGGGCCGTCTGTTCGCGCTTCCGGCGTTCACATCCTGCCGCTGCTCGCCTGTCTGCGCTACAGCGTAACTTCGGCCTTCCCGCTCACCGCCTCATATGCGACGTGCCCACCAGGTGGAACTCCACCTTGCACATGCTGGACAGACTGTGCGAGCAGCAGCAGGCCATAGTGGAGTTTCAGCTGCAGCACGCACGGGTCAGTCGCACTACAGAACAGCACCACTTCACCACCAATGACTGGGCCTCCATGCGAGACCTGTGTGCCCTGTTGCGCTGTTTCGAGTACTCCACCAACATGGCCAGTGGCGATGACACCGTTATCAGCGTTACAATACCACTTCTATGTCTCCTTGAGAAAACACTTAGGGCGATGATGGAAGAGGAGGTGGCCCAGGAGGAGGAGGAGGAGGAGGAGGAAGAGGGGTCATTTTTAGCACTTTCAGGCCAGTCTCTTCGAAGTGACTCAGAGGGAGGTTTTTGGCAACAGCAGAGGCCAGGTACAAATGTGGCCAGCCAGGGCCCACTACTGGAGGACGAGGAGGACGAGGATGAGGAGGAGGTGGAGGAGGATGAGGATGAAGCATGGTCACAGCGGGGTGGCACCCAACGCAGCTCGGGTCCATCACTGGTGCGTGGCTGGGGGGAAAGGCAGGACGATGACGATACGCCTCCCACAGAGGACAGCTTGTCCTTACCCCTGGGCAGCCTGGCACACATGAGCGACTACATGCTGCAGTGCCTGCGCAACGACAGCAGAGTTGCCCACATTTTAACCTGTGCGGACTACTGGGTTGCCACCCTGCTGGATCCACGCTACAAAGACAATGTGCCCACCTTACTTCCTGCACTGGAGCGTGATAGGAAGATGCGCGAGTACAAGCGCACGTTGGTAGACACGCTACTGAGAGCATTCCCAAATGTCACAGGGGAACAAGTGGAAGCCCAAGGCCAAGGCAGAGGAGGAGCAAGAGGTCGCCAAGGCAGCTGTGTCACGGCCAGCTCCTCTGAGGGCAGGGTTAGCATGGCAGAGATGTGGAAAACTTTTGTCAACACGCCACAGCTAACTGCACCACCACCTGATACGCAACGTGTTAGCAGGAGGCAACATTTCACTAACATGGTGGAACAGTACGTGTGCACACCCCTCCACGTACTGACTGATGGTTCGGCCCCATTCAACTTCTGGGTCTCTAAATTGTCCACGTGGCCAGAGCTAGCCTTTTATGCCTTGGAGGTGCTGGCCTGCCCGGCAGCCAGCGTTTTGTCTGAACGTGTATTCAGCACGGCAGGGGGCGTCATTACAGACAAACGCAGCCGCCTGTCTACAGCCAATGTGGACAAGCTGACGTTCATAAAAATGAACCAGGCATGGATCCCACAGGACCTGTCCGTCCCTTGTCCAGATTAGACATTAACTACCTCCCCATAACCATATATTATTGGACTCCAGGGCACTTCCTCATTCAATCCTATTTTTATTTTCATTTTACCATTATATTGCGAGGCTACCCAAAGTTGAATGAACCTCTCCTCTGCCTGTGTGCTAGGCCTAAATATATGCCAATGGACTGTTGCAGTGGTGGGTGACGTGAAGCCTCATTCTCTGCTATGACATGCAGACTGATTCTCTGCTGACATGAAGCCAGATCCTCTGTTACGGGAGCTCTCTCCTCTGCCTGGGTGCTGGGCCTAAATTTATGACAATTGACTGTTGCAGTGGTGGGTGACGTGAAGCCTGATTCTCTGCTATGATATGAAGACTGATTCTCTGCTGACATGAAGCCAGATTGTCTGTTACGGGACCTTTCTCCTCTGCCTGGGTTCTGGGCCTAAATTTATGAAAATTGACTGTTGCAGTGGTGGGTGACGTGAAGCCTGATTCTCTGCTATGATATGAAGACTGATTCTCTGCTGACATGAAGCCAGATTGTCTGTTACGGGACCTTTCTCCTCTGCCTGGGTTCTGGGCCTAAATTTATGACAATGGACTGTTGCAGTGGTGGCTGACGTGAAGCCTGATTCTCTGCTATGACATGCAGACTGATTCTCTGCTGTCATGAAGCCAGATTGTCTGTTACGGGACCTCTCTGCTCTGCCTGTGTGCTAGGCCTAAATATATGCCAATGGACTGTTGCAGTGGTGGCTGACGTGAAGCCTCATTCTCTGCTATGACATGCAGACTAATTCTCTGCTGACATGAAGCCAGATTGTCTGTTACGGGACCTCTCTCCTCTGCCTGGGTGCTGGGCCTAAATTTATGACAATGGACTGTTGCAGTGGTGGCTGACGTGAAGCCTGATTCTCTGCTATGACATGCAGACTAATTCTCTGCTGACATGAAGCCAGATTGTCTGTTACGGGACCTCTCTCCTCTGCCTGGGTGCTGGGCCTAAATATATGCCAATGGACTGTTGCAGTGGTGGCTGACGTGAAGCCTCATTCTCTGCTATGACATGCAGACTAATTCTCTGCTGTCATGAAGCCAGATTGTCTGTTACGGGACCTCTCTGCTCTGCCTGTGTGCTAGGCCTAAATATATGCCAATGGACTGTTGCAGTGGTGGGTGACGTGAAGCCTCATTCTCTGCTATGACATGCAGACTGATTCTCTGCTGACATGAAGCCAGATTGTCTGTTACGGGACCTCTCTGCTCTGCCTGTGTGCTAGGCCTAAATATATGCCAATGGACTGTTGCAGTGGTGGGTGACGTGAAGCCTCATTCTCTGCTATGACATGCAGACTGATTCTCTGCTGACATGAAGCCAGATTGTCTGTTACGGGACCTCTCTGCTCTGCCTGTGTGCTAGGCCTAAATATATGCCAATGGACTGTTGCAGTGGTGGGTGACGTGAAGCCTCATTCTCTGCTATGACATGCAGACTGATTCTCTGCTGACATGAAGCCAGATTGTCTGTTACGGGACCTCTCTGCTCTGCCTGTGTGCTAGGCCTAAATATATGCCAATGGACTGTTGCAGTGGTGGGTGACGTGAAGCCTCATTCTCTGCTATGACATGCAGACTGATTCTCTGCTGACATGAAGCCAGATCCTCTGTTACGGGAGCTCTCTCCTCTGCCTGGGTGCTGGGCCTAAATTTATGACAATTGACTGTTGCAGTGGTGGGTGACGTGAAGCCTGATTCTCTGCTATGATATGAAGACTGATTCTCTGCTGACATGAAGCCAGATTGTCTGTTACGGGACCTTTCTCCTCTGCCTGGGTTCTGGGCCTAAATTTATGAAAATTGACTCTTACAGTGGTGGGTGACGTGAAGCCTGATTCTCTGCTATGATATGAAGACTGATTCTCTGCTGACATGAAGCCAGATTCTCTGTTACGGGACCTCTCTCCTCTGCCTGGGTGCTGGGTAGTGTTGAGCGCGAATATTCGAAAAGCAAATTTTTTTCGCGAATATCGCAACTTCGCGATTTCGCGAATATTTCGAATATAGTGCTATATATTCGTAAAAACGAATATTCGTTTTTTGTTTCCCCCCCCCCCCCACAAAATTACAGTACACATATAATTGATTGTTTCCCAAAGGTCCAACAGCTCAGATCTTACTCACATTGCCTAGAAAGTGATTGAGGCGCGAATCTTCGTAAGGCGATTTTATTAGCGCACATGCGAATATCGGCACGTCCCAGAACAGAGGCAAAGGGCTTTGCATTCATACATTAGTGAATTGAGTTGCGAATCTTCGTAAGGCGATTTTATTAGCGCACATGCGAATATCTACACTTGTCCCAGAACAGAGGCAAAGGGCTTTGCATTCATACATTAGTGATTGAATTGAGCTGCGAATCTTCGTAAGGCGATTTTATTAACGCAAATGCAAATATCTACACTTGTCCCCAGAACAGAGAGGCAAAGGCCTGTGCATTCATATAGTATAGCACCATATTCGCGAATACGTAGAACTTCGTAAAATTCGATTTACGAATATTCGTATTTTTTATTTTACTTTCCACCTTACAGATTACATTGATCTGTACTCTGTCAACTACTGTCATCACCCCCCACTGTATCTCGATTGATTCCCAAAAGTCTCACATTCCCTAGAAAGTGATTGAGGTGCGAATCTTCGTAAGGCGATTTTATTAGCGCACATGCGAATATCTACACTTGTCCCAGAACAGAGGCAAAGGGCATTGCATTCATACATTAGTGATTGAATTGAGTTGCGAATCTTCGTAAGGCGATTTCATTAGCGCACATGTGAATTTTGCATAGCATATGTATTATGCGATAATTCGAATTATCGCATATGCGAAATAATAACGAATTTGAATAATCGCGAATATTTTACGAATATTCTTTCGAATATTCACAAAATTTCGCGAATTCGAATATGGGACATGCCGCTCAACACTAGTGCTGGGCCTAAATTTATGACAATGGACTGTTGCAGTGGTGGGTGACGTGAAGCCTGATTCTCTGCTATGACATGCAGACTGATTCTCTGCTGACATGAAGCCAGATTGTCTGTTACGGGACCTCTCTCCTCTGCCTGGGTGCTGGGCCTAAATATATGCCAATGGACTGTTGCAGTGGTGGCTGACGTGAAGCCTCATTCTCTGCTATGACATGCAGACTAATTCTCTGCTGACATGAAGACAGATTCTCTGTTACGGGACCTCTCTCCTCTGCCTGGGTGCCGGGGCCTAAATATCTGAGAATGGACTGTTCCAGTGGTGGCTGACGTGAAGCCTCATTCTCTGCTATGACATGCAGACTAATTCTCTGCTGACATGAAGACAGATTCTCTGTTACGGGACCTCCCTCCTCTGCCTGGGTGCTGGGCCTAAATATATGCCAATGGACTGTTGCAGTGGTGGCTGACGTGAAGCCTCATTCTCTGCTATGACATGCAGACTAATTCTCTGCTGACATGAAGACAGATTCTCTGTTACGGGACCTCCCTCCTCTGCCTGGGTGCTGGGCCTAAATATATGCCAATGGACTGTTGCAGTGGTGGCTGACGTGAAGCCTCATTCTCTGCTATGACATGCAGACTGATTCTCTGCTGACATGAAGCCAGATTCTCTGTTACGGGACCTCTCTCCTCTGCCTGTGTGTGTGCTGGGCCTAAATATATGCCAATGGACTGTTGCAGTGGTGGCTGACGTGAAGCCTCATTCTCTGCTATGACATGCAGACTGATTCTCTGCTGACATGAAGCCAGATTCTCTGTTACGGGACCTCTCTCCTCTGCCTGTGTGTGTGCTGGGCCTAAATATATGCCAATGGACTGTTGCAGTGGTGGCTGACGTGAAGCCTCATTCTCTGCTATGACATGCAGACTAATTCTCTGCTGACATGAAGACAGATTCTCTGTTACGGGACCTCCCT